>NW_020799122.1:2979976-3031189 GCF_003259725.1 Athene cunicularia | reverse complement strand
CCCACTTCTTCACTTCAGATTCCATTCACATAGTCTCCTATTGATAGGAAAAAACCTCACAAATGGGCCATGGATAGCTATTTCCTATCTTAACACACTTTCTCCGAATAAGTGGATGATATATATGTATTTTAGCACATAAAGAGAACACTTGCCCTTCTCCAGACATCATTCAGCATGTAGCATAACATCCAGGTATTCTGAAGGTTTACTTCTTTTCTGACACACATTACTCTTGTTATTTCAGGACATCAATAGGAAAATAGAAGCTTAACATTTCCTTGTGTTTCGGACTGTAATCACTGCAAGAGAAATGTATCTCTGTATTGCAGCATGTCTCTCCCAAGGCTTGGGGCAGCCTCACGGTCCCCTCCCATCTGCATTTGAGCCGTTCTCTGTACAGCACTCAGTGCGCCTCAGTCACGGAGTGGATGGCACAGACCACGGGAAAAGTATCTGCTTATTCCCAACAACATGGGAAACAGCATGAGCTACTGAGATTATAAAAAGAGGAAATAAGATCAGTGATATCAGCAAAAATTCTGCAGCCAGGGTCAGACCCCTCCATCTGTATATCTGAGTGTTTTACATGAATACAGCTATTTTACAACGTTACCTGTGGAGGAAGAAATTATCTCAGGAACTGTGACAAGGCATCATTCTTGGGGCAGCCCATTTATCTCAGTCTTATTTTGCTGCTGATTTGAGAGATGGGAAGTACCCTCAAGAACGACTTCAATGTGTGGTAGTCAACCCTATGCTTGTTGCGGGTTCAAATCAAATCCTAATTTATTTAGTGCTGTTATCTTCGTCCCTCTTAATTTCAGCTCAAGTTTTGTCACGGATTTCAGTGGGTGCAGGATCAGGCCCTTGGCTGTCAGACTTCAGAGCAGTACGCTTTTTTTTTTTTTTTTTAAATCAACTGCCTCTTCCCACCATATGCTTACTATAAAATTCATGTCACATCCAGCTTGCAATGGAAGTCTAGATTTGTGCTTTGATTGTTTGCTAACTGAGAATTGCTGTGAAAAGTGGTTTACAATGTAAATTGCTTAGTCAGACACTAAAAAAAAATCAACAAACAAGTACCATTTCATTTCCTTTTAGCTGGACATATTTCCCGAAGTGAGGGAACTCCCGTCACTCACAGAGGTAGGCACAGAGAGCAAACCAGCAAAAGAAAGGAGTGTGTTTGCCAGAGCTGCAAATTATTACTTATAATCTTATAAGATCCTCGGAGTATATCTGGTGGGTGCAAAAGCATAGCTGTATGATATGCAGCTGTTTCAAAACACAGAGACTCGGGAGGAATTTCTGGGTTTGGTTCACATACATCTGCACTTCCTGAATTTTTCTAGGCCTTGTGGGTTATTGGTTTAAGTATTTCCTAAACAGTGACAGTGCAAAATAGTGGAAAGTGAAGCCTCTGGGAGGTGAGCCTGCAGCCTGAATGATGTCAAACAAACCTCCAGGCTCCAAACAGCCTTGTGCAGGGCTGAGCGTTTACCAAACCCACTGGCCTTTGCCTTGCAAAACCACCAGAAAACCACCAAGTGCCACAGCGTGGCAGAGCTGGGCGCTTCTTGTCCCACTTCATCACCGTGTGTGCAAGCGTAACAACAGTTGAAACTGCTGGTTGGGAAAAAGCAGAGACTCGGATCTAGGCAACGTGCTCTCCATGGGATAATCCCATGCGATGGATTAGCAGCATCTCCCTTAGCAGATTCTTAGCTGCAAGAAACTTTGCACAATATCCTTTCCAGAAAAAAAAAGCCTCAAATGGCTTTTGTAAAACCTCCACTGGGTATGCGATAGCCTGGAGTCTCATGTGCTAAAACAAGTAGGTGGTAGTCTGAGTCCCTCTCTAGGGGAAACTCAGCGTTTGAGGGCTGATGCATCGTAAATGCCATATGAGTGAAAACATTGGGCCCTAATTCTGTCTTAGCTCCATGTGACAGGAGCTGTGGAGTCAGCAGGCCAGAGCCGTACATGACTGGCTCCTTTTGCTCATATGGATCTAAAATACAAATCCAAATGGATTTGCTCCTATCTGCCTCGCCTCACACTTGGCTCCCTGACTTGGGAGTTTCACACACTGCAGAAGTGGGATTTGGCCCAATGATAGGTTTCATTTCATCTCTCAGCAGATTTGTGGTCTAACACTCCAAGATGTGCAGCATAACACGCTGGCAATCTGTCACTCTCCTGGCTCTTGTCAACTCCAACAGCTTGCTGAGAGAAAACAGTGCTAAAATAGATGCCAGTCCGACCTGAGGGACTTGGGAAGCCTTGCCTGCGCGCAGCCGAAAGCTGTGCCTGTCACAGCACGTGCATTCCTGCTCCACTTGGCTCCTCCATCAACCCAGCAGGCTGGGACCAGCCCTGGGCTTTCCTGGTTACTGTCGAAGCTTCTCAACTTATCAAATCTTCATGGCAAGTTGCCCTCCCACTGCTGAGGCTTCACACTACTCTCTCTTTGGTGGACCAGCTCACTTGGCACACTGGCTGCTTGTGAACCCCCAAGACTGCAATTAGGGCTCTTAGCACTTGTGCACCCTGAATATAAGCGGCTCCCCTCTGGACCATCTCTGCATTCCTCACACTGAAACCTCTAATCAGGCCAAAACACTGGCTTGGAACAGCTTGAAATGGGAACTCTGTGACTCTAGTCTGCAGCTCAGCAATTCCTTGTTTGGTTAGACTTGAAAAGCTGAAATGCTGGGGATAGCTGAGTTAATCTGTTAGATTAGCAGTCCGAGTTTGTTCCTTCAAGAGAACTTCTCTAGAGACCACAGGGACCCATGTACATGAAAGGATGTGGCGTTGGTGCCTTGCCTCACCATCTGAGTGCTTTCCAACAGTAACGAACACTTACAATGCTGACATCGCTGCTTAAAGCAAATCTGTAGAATTATAATGCACGAACAAATAACGGAGGACATAAACCAGAAAAAAAGAGCCAGATTCAATATAAACCAAAATGCTGATGAAACAGTACATCAGTGTCCTCTGCTCTGCAGTGAGGTGGGACCTAGAAGAGGAGACAGAGCCTCTTCTTAGGGTACTGACTGAAATTCAACCCGTGACAGCAGTAAGCGGCAACCACTGCTGTAAGGTAACAACAAATGAGTTTTGTACCTATTTGTTTGTCTTTCTCATATTCACATGGCTTCCATGAATATCTGAGCCAACGGCAAACAGAGCCTTGGGACCTGCAGCACTTCAGCGTCTCCAAGAGGCTGTTTGCGGGAAGCAGATTTACAATTCAGAAATGGAAAAATTTCATGTTTTGGTTGTAACCACAAATCCAGGAATTAGCTGCGAGTAACTGGCGCAAAGAGCCACAGACACCAAGTCTGCCAAAGCAACGCACGGGCAGCATGCAAACAGAAGGCAAATTCACCACTGAGCAATGCCTTAAGGGGTGCTTAGCCATCTGCCATAATCTCAGGCAGGTTTGAGAAATGCACGGGCAGGCCTCACTCCAGGATATCACTGTCTGCTGAAATCCATCAGAAAAGATGCTCTGTGAATAGTATGAAAACGAAGAAGCGAATGAATCACTGCTATAGCAAGAGTATTTTCTGCTGCTACCCATTCCAGGTTGTCTTTGACCAAGGTGGCAACTGCTGTTCTCCTGGGTTGTCCTGGCAGAAACTGGGGCCCGGAGCCTCCCAGCACTGAGTGCTTCATCTCCTGTCTGCGAGCTGAGTTTGCCCTCTGCTGTTTGCTGGATAAACTGTTCCCTCTGGTTAATCCAGAAAGGGAGGGTAAGAACACCAAGAACTGAAGAACCAGAATGGTTACCCCCAGATCTCAGATACTTAAGTTTAAAAATTGTGACACTTAATAAAAGTGACACCCACAAAAGGGGAATATCTTTATCTGTGACTTTAGCAGACACTTTATTTTCTCAAGCTTTTCTTTATAACCACAGAGACCAGAAACGTTTTTTTCCATTTCCTGCTAAATAATTGCCAATATTCAGAATTAAGCCCACTGCTCTCTTGAGACAAGGGATTCAGGTGTGGCAGAGAGCGCAGCTGAGAGCAGGACCAAAGGCTGGGTGAGATGACAGCGGAAGGTGTGAGGAGAGGTGCCCTGGGATGACAAGAGGTGCTCTGCAGT
This sequence comes from Athene cunicularia, assembly GCF_003259725.1. Lineage (NCBI taxonomy): Eukaryota > Metazoa > Chordata > Aves > Strigiformes > Strigidae > Athene > Athene cunicularia. The sequence continues at coordinate 3,027,061 of NW_020799122.1, read as the reverse complement.
GAGGAAAGGTGTCCTGTGATGAGGACTCAGATAGGTCTGCTTTCTCCCCCTGCTCTGGCACTATATCCTCTCTCCATCCCAGAGCTGTGGAGCCGCTTCCACGCGCAGGTGAAGCACTCCCTGGGTGACCCAGGTTGGTCACCCTGCTCCTCTGCTCCCTGCCCTCTCCTCTGCAGCCATCCAGCCCTGGGAGCGGTCATTGCCCGGATGCCAGACACCCTGGAAAGGACGCAAGGGCTTGTCAAGAAAGCTGCTGGCATCCTGCCACGTGTTTTCAAGCTGAGATCAGCCTTCAGGCTCCTCTTGTTGCTGTTTGTCTGCTCTGTTCCTAACAGCCTCTCCTGGTCCTGTCGCTACCGTCGCCCTGCACAGAGGGGCTCAAACAAAGGTGTGGCGATGGTTGATGGCTGGCTGGGCTGCTGAGACTCCTCTTGATGTCCTCCCGCACCTCCCAGTGCTCATGGGCAGGGCAGGGACTGCCCTGGTGCTTGTCTCAGAGGAACTTTGCATTCCCAGCTGGTGCCAGGGAGCTGGTGCCAGCGGATGGCTCAGCCCAGGGAAGGAGCAGCGAGTGGGATGCTCAGGGCTGAGATCTTGCTCACATCTCCCTTTGGAAGTGGCTTCTGGGATTAGCCCCCGTAGCAAGACTGCAGCCCTCCCACAGATCACCTCTAAAGGGCTTTGCTAGGCGCTTTTGCACAGCTCCGAAGTGGAGACTGTTCCATGCATGGATGAGGCTTCAAAAGGTAAGTGTTCACCAGGCAGTAACAGGGGAACATGGGCAGGCGCTGACTTTCTTGACTCTCTGATCATACAGTCATTGCCTCAGGTGAGAGTGCTAGACTCCTGAACTCCCAAGGCAGCTCCTTGGGGTGTACTGACCCAGAGCTGGACTTTTACCAGTAGTGTTATATCCCTGCCTCTTCTCATAAGGCTGAGAAAACTAATGATAACAGGTAACATTTGCAAACACCACAGATATGTAAATGATGAGGGTCTTTCTGGGCAGTCAGCAATTATAGATGAGAAAAAAAAATAGGCATAAAAATGAACTAGGCTGTTCTCAAAGGGCAGCAATGACTAGTCCTTTTGCACGGTTATTTCAGACATGGATATCAAGTAAGCAGAGCTCTAGCATAGCTGAAAGATGGATAACAGTTTTGCATCTGAAGAATTAGATTCTCTATCTGGTGTCTGGGTAATGAGCTTCCATTTTCCTCTGTACGGTCATAGCAGAGACTTGGATAACTTTATTTTAAACCAAGGATTTTTATCACTTATTGAAAGACTTTAGTGCTTAGTTTAATCTGTATTGCATGACTTCAGACATAATGGAGCAAATATTTTGAAGCCTAGATAGTGTTGGACAGTTTCATAACTGTGCTTGTAGCTCTTACAGCAACACCAAAACTCCCCATTTCGTGCTGCTTTTGAATAGAAAACTGCTCTATGAATCTTCCTCAGCCTGAAGTCATCCAGACTCAATTACTGTTGAATGTATGCAGTAAGTAACTCTAGGAGCTTCCCTCTATCTGACGTGTGGCTTTGTTTCTTCTGTAAAAAGACACGAGCCATCACAAGTAATCCTGTACAGTTCTTTTGTAAATAACTACTACCGAATAGGACTGAACTGGGAAATTCAGTTCAGTCTTTCTTAAACACATTCAAAACAAGCAGCTAGTATCAATGAGAATTTTGCTGAATAAGCATTAACATAGCTCAAAGAACATTAGCTCTGATGGAATCAAGCACATATTGAAAAAAAAGCCACATATAAAAGCAGTCCAGACACAATTTTTCAGGAGCAGTTCTGTGTTTCAGCCACCAGCTCTATAATCTGTTCTGTCTTGGGCACGAGGGGAAATTGTCTATAGTGAAGACACGTGTGAAGAGATGCTAAAACATGTCTTTTATCTCTTGCTTCTGCAGATGTGGCCTCGGCTTGGAAGAGTCTTCAGAAAGCCAAAGCAGTGGTACGTGCAGTTCAGGGAACACTTGCTGTCACATGCCTTTATCAGCTACCTGTGCATCACCTCCACAGAGTTTTCCTTCATGGAAATAATGTAACAGAAAGCAATGTAAAACTGCCATTTTGTTTGTTCTTTTGCAACGAACATATAATATCTTTAAACATTTGCTAAATGACCAAAAAAAAAAAAAAAGGATAAGGAGAAAAGTAAGGAATCTTACCAAATTCCACAACACTCTTCAGAATTAATGACACAAACAGATAAAGGTTTGACTTGCATGTGGTTGCAACCCTGAGCAGAGTAATAGCTGATACTCACTGAGCTGGGACATCCTCTGAAATCCCCCTGTCTTACTGTCCGCTTAGTAGAAAAGATAATAATGTTTCTACCAGGCACAACATCTGCAATGAGAGCAGTGAAATTGCTCGGATGAATGCATAATGGTATCCAAACGCACGCAGCGCTGCTCGCGCACTCAAGGCCTGACACCAGTATCACACTGGTGGAGTTGCTGTTGGCTGGGGTTACTTCCAGTTTACACCGTTTTTAGAAAGAGTTAGCTCTGCTAAAATTTGAGGCACGCATACATACAAAGTTAAATAATGGAGAGAGGTGATTTCATCTCTTATCTTTCCAGTCAACGGCATTCTTTCCAACTGTAGGAAATACCACACGGAACGTGCTCAGACGTGCCAGTATTTACAGAGTAGCTAGGAGCTGCAAAATTAATCAAAGAAGCAGTGTGTGCCAGCAAAAGGCTACCACGTAAAAAAAAAAAAACCACATATGTCTCCCTTCAAAAGAAAAATCTGCCTTTTCACAGCTACAAAGGATTGAAAACAAATTTTATCATCAAACATGGAGTTGTGCCAAATCACAGGCAGCCAGAAGAAATCTTTGGCATGAAAAAAGCTTCGGTGAGTTCTGAGTTACTGGGAAACTGCTGAGATGAGGGGAACTGCTTTGGTGCTGGAGGGAAAGGTAGGTGAATGATAGAAGTGAAAGGACCTTTTTACTGATGAAAGTGTGTGTTTTCATCAGCTTTCTACTAATGTTCCCAGAAGAGTATCACAATGCACAAGGAGTCACACCTTGCTGGAGAGAGCTCAGGCAAAAGATGCAGCATTAATACCCACTAGCTACAGCAAAGTAAAAGCTACTTGTGCTTGTCCTCTGAGGGTTTTTTTCCTGGAGATAGCTGAAGTGATATAAATACAGCATTTTGTTTGTTTCGTTTTGCAGGAAATGCTTAATGTGTTGAAAATAATCCCTAAAAGACAAAGTGGGATAGGAAAAAAGCAGGAAACTTAACCAAATTCCATTAGACTCTACTAATGACAAGAGCAGACCTCACTTATTATTTTTGCATCTGCTGGGTATTTGTTTTTGAGATGGCTTATTGTCTGGGAACAGTTTAAGCTGCCAGCCTTTAGTATTTAGGGCTGCTTTTTCCTCCCCAAGCCGTAGGGCTCTGCGCTGTGCTCGTGCAGATGGCTCACTGCCTGGACCCCAGTAACAAGGACAGCAAGAGAGGTGTGTTGAGTCGATCTGTTAGAAGCTTTGGTCGACCTTGTGGTTTTGCATGTGAATCTTTTTACTTTCTCCCAAGCTAGTTGAACAAGGAAGGAAAGATGAGAAGAATGTTTGTCATTGGGTTCAAATGACAGGGGCATGATGTGACCTGCTGGAGCACATTTTCATACCGTACACTACGGCACTCAGGTAGCTGGGACACGGTACTAAAGGCAGCAAGAGTTTCTGTGGAAGCTTGTAACCAAATACTCAGTCTGCCCTGCAGACCTGGGTGACATGGAGACAGCATACACAGAGTTTTACACCAAAGAACAAACTCACTTTTCCATCCCAGGACTGCAATGCTGGCAGGCTCCCTACCAACTTTGACTGCAATTGCATCCGGGTGTCCAAAGGGCCGGATTTGGTTGGGGAATAGTCTACAGTAAAAGGAACTGGTTTAATCTAATGGTTAAGGAATATTTTTTGACATTTTGACACTGACTTAATTTTGCTACGCTGTAGATGGTGAGAGGAACAAAGATGAAACAGCTTTGAATGAGAAAAAGAGCAATGAGAGTCCTTCAGCCTGCAGGTAAATAATAACCTTAATGTGCAGCACTCGGTGGATGAAGAGACAAGGGCATGCATGAAAGGATTTAAAATTCTGGGAAGCAGGACTTCAGAAAAAGTTTAGCACCTTACTATTTATTACAAAAAAAGAAAAAGTCACCAAATAATTTCACTCTCAGAAACACTGACCAACAAGCCAGTGGAACAAGCCATCAATTCCGTGTTAGTCTATCTGCCCATGCTTGTAATAACTCTTATCAGACCACAGTTTTGCACTTTCCTAATATTATCTGAGTTTGCCAAACTGCTGGTAACTGGCAAAATGCTGATATGTGGAGACACTGAGATCATCATCGGAGCATGTTGTAGAAACTCTGCATTCATTCACATTAGCAGTCTATTGAATAATTTAATAATACACCCTGCATATTCAGTCTTGTCTGTCTTTATTTTTTTTTTTTTTTAAGAAACTGTGCTGCTCTCTCCCCTGCTTGGTCACAGACCTGTTTCCTCGAAAGCCCTGCTGTGAGCTCTGGCCCCTCCAGAATGGTCCCTCTGTCCCTCGGGGGAGAGTCACGCTCAGCCCCTTGCAGCCCTGCCAGGGGGGAGGCTGTGGATGGCAAAGGCACACCTGGGACACCATCTCCTGCAGAGAGTCTGTACAGATCAAGAAGGGAGCAGGCAGAATCAAGAGGTTGCACAGTACAAAAGGAAAAATCTCCTTGCTCTCTGCGTCACTCACCTCACTCCCTTGCAGGGAGTGGTCCATTCTCAGCTGTCCTGCTCCCTACGTACCACTGCTCATCAGCCAGCAGGCCCAGGGATCAGAAACGGGAAGACTTGTGGAGAAAATCACCCCCAAAAAAGTTAGAGCAACTCAAGAAGAGAATCCAAGAGCAGAAGCAAAAGCAGCAAGCAGCATCTCAGGAGCTGAAGTGCCTGATTTCTGCCTATGCTGAAGAACCACTGCAAAAAAGACCCTTGAAGAGAAAGGTGTGCAAAATGGCATCCGTTCCTCCTGCTCCAGTTTACAGAGGTCAGTAGTAGTCTGGCATCTACAGAGAAAGGCTGAAACTGTGCGTTACCTGGCCGTGCTTTGGCACAGCTGAATAGCCAGCCGCAAAGCTTCCACCCCGCGCTTCGGTGTATGTTGGGCAGAAACCGTCCGTGTTCGTGTGATGAATTCATTTACTGCTGCAGCCCTTGGGGAACTATAAACCTCCCTGCGCTGTACATATCCACCTGCTCACTGAGTTCACTTCTCTGCTGGATTTACTCCCCAGCAGGCACATATGGATACATTTCTTTCCATGTAATAGTAAAGAATTTTCTACAAATATATTCCTTTCTCCCCTCTCTTCCCACATTGTATGTTTTTTGCCAGATATAAAGCATGAAGTGGGAAATAGCAGCACAGTAGGGTGGATAGACATCACAGGTATTTAAAGCAGAAATTGTGTAGTTCAGAGGCATTACAAGGGATTTAGCAGTTCATTCAGTGAAACTAGTGTAGATCTGAACGCGAGTATTGTTAGACTGCCTTATCCTGCTTTGCTGCTAAATTTGGACCTGAAGTATCATTCATCTACAGCTGTCACTTCAGTTCAGTGTGATTGAAGATCTCAGGCTGCTGTGTGTAATGCATGGACTCGGAGCAAGGACTGCCTGCGGCTAGCCCCGTTAGCCTGCCCGCTTGCCAATCCCTTCAGGCAGTGGGGGATTACTGAGGGTGTATGGGACTAGAGGAGGCGAGCTGAAAAGCTGTACATAATATATCTTATTGCTATAATAGCATTAGCGTTAATTCGTTGGGCGCTACAATCCCGGCTACACACCACCAGCTTCCACGGGCATTTCCCTTAGATTTGATTTTGTCACAGTGCTCCCCTTGGGTCCACGGGAGCACATGTCTGTGCTGCCATCTCCCCCTTTCAGCTGAACCAGGCAGTGCTTTCAGTCAGCGCTGCACAGCGTTACCCCTCCTAACACCCAGAAGCCAAAGCCACAATCCCTGCTGGGCCTCTTTTGAACATTCTCAGGGGGAAGGCTAGTTTAGTTTGGTTTTAACCCAGATCATTTTACATAACGGAGCTAGGGAACTACCAGACAAACAGTTCAACTTGCAGAACAGAGGCAGCTTCTGAAGATGAACAGCTCCAAACGCTTGGTTCGGATGCAGCTTGTTCAGTTTGTCTGACTGTACTCTACAACGTGAAAAAAAGTGTGTCACAGCTGCTGTGCTAGGTATGACCTCTGTCAGATATCTGCAGTCTGGCCTAGGGAACCTGATTCTGCTTTTCACACGTACAGAATTTCAGCACTATCGGGTACCAGCATTTACACAGCTCGTTGTAGCCTAACAGGTTTCAAATGTCTGTTTGTCTAGGTTTTAGTGCTGTGAACCCGAGGTCTGCTCTTTCCTTGTCTGATGAAGAGCACAGAATACGAGGCAGAGAAGAATTTACCATCCCTGGACAAGGGAAGAATTATAAAAAAGCCCCCAAGATCCCAGGTTAGCAATGCCGTATCATAACAGCCTTTTACAACTTGCCCAAGAATGCAGTGTTTCTGCAGAGGAAGGTGAGTCTGGATCTCCAGAGGGACACCAAGGGGAGGGTGACCCCCTGCACCCCCTGGATGTGCCAGTTGGGTCAGGGCCGTTTGCGTGATACACTGTTGTGTGGGTAGATGGGGTCACAGACATGACCCCAGAGATTCAGGCCCATGCTTGCTTTGCTGGGACATCTCCAGCACCACAAAAAAAGGAGTCCTGCTTGTTCAGCGACCAGCGTCATTAAAAAGACTCCTGCTTTTGTGTTCCAAGTGAATGGGACTGGGTTGGGTTTGCTGGTAACAGTAGACGTGTCTAAAGTTTGATTTTAGCTGCACACTAATTATTTCCTGTGTTTTTTTTTTTTTCCTCCTGACTAAAGACCAAAGAGAGAGAAGCTCAGCATGGAGAATTCAAGCGGAAAGCCAGAGGCAGCCTTCACCCAAGTCCTCTGGTCTGGAGAGAGCAGTGACAGGTAAAGGTAAGGATGAAAATCATGAGAAATTCCACAGGCTGATGGACAAAACTACAGGAGGTCAGTGGCATCTGGGCACTCACTTGCCAAAATCTTGAGCGTGTTATTAAAACAGCAAATCCTAGGAACCATGGTCAAGGACCACAGCTTAGTTATACCAAGCAGGTAACAAAGAAACCCACTGGGAGAACAGACAAAATCCACATTTGTTCAAGGAGGTGGAAGATGGCCGCTGGCAGCTCAGGAACACAAGGCTTTATTTCTGGGTTAGTTGCAGGTGAATCGTGCTGAGGCCCCCAGGATGGGGTATCAGACTGGCCACCTGATACCACTGTCTGTCACTGAATTTTGGGGTGAAGTTTGGCCGGTCCCTTCCACAGGCACACACACACCCACACACCCCCCCAGGCCCTTCATGTGCAAGGGATTTGCCTGTGCCTACAGGCATTACCCAAGAACCAGCCTTTGTTACCCTTCACAGGTTGTCACACCATTGCCTGCAGAAGCTGAATTCCAGATCTGGCAGGACTGAAAATCATCAGAAATGAAAAATAATCCATACATCCTAGGTGCGAAAAACTGTCTGTCACCTATTCGGATCTGTGTTCCCTAACGAATTAAGAGTGCCACCGCAAGGCAGGGATTTTGGGACCGAATCAAAGTAGTGAGAAGTCAGATAAATTACCCACAGGCTTACTACAAAGTCAGCAACAGGATCAGGAGTCCCAATCACTAGTTCTCAGTTGTCTTTACCGGTATGGCTAAGTGCAGATTTGAATTATCGCAGTAATTTTACCCATTTAATGCTATTACTTTGCATAGGAAACGGTTGCGTTCAGACTTTGTGGGGAACAAGGCACACAGTGAAAGTGCCATGGGCACTGCTCACTCAAAGCTGGGTTTTACACTAGCCAAGGTACTAGGGGTGCAACTCGTGTGAAACAGAAAGAAAAAAAACCCCAAGCTAGCTAACACCATGCAGATGAAATTATGAGCACAGTGGAATCATGTGCTCTACTACCTAAGTACTATTTAAAATGCATGAAATATATAATAATTTCCTTCTCCCTCTTTTTTTTTTTTGTGTGGGTTGTTTTTTTTTTTTTGTTTTAATGGATTGTTTGAAAAATGGCTTGATCTTCCTCTGAGAGTGGGTCATAATAAGACCATGCCACATGAAGCATTCATCATTGTAACTGCCAGTGTCATGGTGTCTTTATTGGCTATTAGTTTCTGTCAGTGAAAGAGCCAAGGCAGGGCTACGAAGAGATGAATGAGGGGCAGGGGTCAGAGCCAGAGTACTCAGGAATTTGATGAATTATAAATTTGCTGTAGTTAACAAAAAATTAAGTCACAACAGCTATAAAATATTCATCTGTTCATAGGTAGAAAAAAACCAGAAGAATATTTAAATCAACAGATTTTCTTCTAGCAACTGTTTTCATCAGAAATGCAGGCTGCTCTTGAACTTTAGCATAATAGTTTAGTTAATAAAGACTGTGTAGATAAAAAAAAGATTTAATTGAAATCAGACAACATGGTGAAGCAAAGATTGTTAGATCTACATATTAATTTGTCAGCTGCATTCAGAGAAACTAACACAGCATACAAAATAAATGCATCCTGCATTTTTAATACTGCTAAAGTAGAAAACAAAGTAATACAGCAAGGTGTTTCATTAAAGACACTGATGGATCTCAGCTCTCCTGAGCCAAGCAGATTCTGGCAATTCCATCTGTGGTTCCTGCTGTCAGACACCAGAGTGCATAGACCTAGTGAATAGTTCCTCCGAAGGCCTCCCAAGTAAGTCCACGTGATTATAGGAAGTGATTTCAGCCCCACAGAGAGTGAAGCTCTTCCTCGTCTGAAAAAAACTTTCCACTTACGACATGACCTAAACCGCACGATTAGGATAAGCCTCCAGAGCACCTCAGAGTCTGCTGCCAATTCAATGTAAGTGGCTGTGAGTCCATCAGTGGCCACCTCAGAGCCCAGGGCTGTTCGCTGAGGTGTTGCCTTACAGCTGTTGTTCACAAAGCCAAGGAGAATCTCAGGACAATGCCGTTAACCAGTCAGTCTCGGAAAGTGCTTCGTGTCCAAAGGATGATTCTCAGTGGTGCTGCCCAGTCAGCTCAGCACAGACAAGTTCAGTCAACAGAAGCTAGAAAAGCCTAACTCAGCCAGCTGACCGAGTACTGAACCACATCTTTGAGCAGATGCTGGTACTGACTTAAGAGTAAAACCTTCTCTTTAAAAAAACCCCTTGAATATTTTAATTGGGAGAGAATTTAGTTGGGAGGATTTCCATGTAAAACCCAAGTAAGTACCTGTTTAGTCACCTTCTGCTGGAGAAGTGTTTGCAATAAATACATAATTATGCCTGTGCAAGTATCGGCATGCTGTGAATGCAGTCTGAAATTATGAAGTAAAACAGTGATAAATGTTGTCTATTATGTGACACCGCCTATTAGGAAAGAATAATTTGTTTGTGCTGCATACTGGATCATTTATTTTTGCATTATACATTGTCCCTCATCCTGTATCGTTCATTGATTCTTCCACACTGTATCCTGCTGATTCTCACCAGTTTAAAAATGAATTAATTTACTCTAGTGAGTTTGAAGTAATCACAAGGAAAATAATATTTTCATTACCCCCCTCCCTCTCAAGTTCTCAAATCTGCTGGTACCCAGTAAGTACCAGCCATCTGCAGTTCCCATCATAGAAATGGTCTCAGATGCTCTCAGACTTCTTCTTAGTGTTCTTGAGGACTCTGGGAGTCAATGGTTTCTAAGTAAAACTTGTAAGAACTGTGTGAACATGCTACAAGTGTTAAATTATATAAATGCTAGTGGTAAAGCCTTAGGAAATCACCGAACCTTCATTTGTTGCCCTCATCTGATTCATGAACTGGCTCTCTGTCAGTCAGCGAATAGACCCTAACAGAGTGACAGCCTCCAAAGTTTGAGTGTTTTAAAACCTTTTTGTTATCAAAGTAGCATCAACTTTCTTTCTAAACCCGTTCTGACTGAGACATTTTAGATCTCCCCACACCTTGAGTGTGGTTCCTGGAAGTCACCATTAATTAGAATAGAGTTACAATTTTCTTTCAAAGAACATGTGAGGGTTTAATAACTAAATACAAATCCTCTGTTTCAGGTGCGAAGCTACCTGGGGTTTCTGCATGGAGAGAAGGTCAGAAGTTAGCTAGAAAGTTGCTTGGTCGACCCCCTACATTTCCAAATCTGAGGAGCACAGCTGAAGAGCAGACCACAGCAAATACCGTTGGTACAGTTGCTTCTCTACCACACGAGCTGCTTTGGCACCCAAACAAAAAAGTGGTTTATTAAAACTAGTTGCAACAAAAGGTTTCAAGGCCCTTCTAAGCATCTATTTTTAATGACTCTGGCAATAACTCACTTGTCAGGTTAACAGCCACCCAAAAGACTTACTAAAGCTGTTGTCCGTGGTCAGCTGGCACACTGAATCCACTGTGGTTTTGAAGAGACAGTGCAAATGCACTGTGTCCTTAAAATGAGACTTGTCTGGATTGCGACACGGGTTACGTGATCCCGCAGCAATACAGCATCAGCTCCACGTCCTGCACATACCAGCACACTGCTGTTTAGCTGGGCTGGTTTGCCAGACATGGCTGTAGAGCTTCCCTGGGTCTACCAGTAGCTGAGGCTGGCCACTGAGTTCTCATTGTGCCACACTGACAAGCGTAAGAGGTTTATGATCTAAAGGGTTTCAATGCCTATGTATATTACATTTTATTTACACTGAAGGGCCACAAACTACACGTCATTTGTACAATTGGCCACTTCAACTTCAAATTTCACCCTTACAGATTTATCTTCTCCCTAGAACGTTGCAGATTTTACAACAGACATACAAGCCTGGGCTACACATACAGAGACTCCTCAGACCTATAGTAGGAAGCAGGTTTTAAGATGCACGTAATAGATACAGGAACTGCTACATCTCCGAAGTAATAACACCAATCTTGTTTCCAAATGCTTTTCCCAGAACCTGATAGAGGATTTGTAGCAATGCCAGCGATGGAAAACAGCTCCAGAGAAAAGGGAAATGAACCTGTGGGGAAAAGCCTGGAATTCAAAAGCTGCGTGATTCCCCCCAGCAAAACTATTGGAAGGGGCAGCAATGCACCAACCGAGGATAAAAAACAAATACTCAGGAACCTACATCTGCAAAGCCAGTATCATGATGAACACAGAGATAGCAGGCTCCCAAAAGATGCTGCAAAAGGAAAGGTACAAGTTTTGCAGCGATACCTAGGGATCCATTCTCCTTCACCTGGACCTCGGGACAGAACTCACTCTGCCTTCAGTGGGGAAGAGATACAATCTTCATTAAAGAAAGCTGGAGCCAAGCCCAGCAGCTCAGGAAGCCGCAGCAGAGGAAAAAGCACATCCCCTCAGAGACAGAAAGGCTCAAGCAGCCCTGCACAGAAAGGATCTGAGAAAGAAAACCTTAAGCACCCTTCAAAGAGGAGGGTAAACGTTAAAAAACCTCACCTCTACAGCCCTGAAATTGTTCAGGAATTTATGTATCGAAAGAATGCAGAAAGAAAGAAAAAAAGCATAGAAGAGAAAAAGTCTTTGGTGCAAGCCATGGAGATGAGAAATAAGAGATTGCAAGAAGTATACAGGAAACAGAAAGAAGCTATTGGGAAAAAAAGGCGTTCTGACCAGATGCACAAGCTCATCAGGGAAACGGCTTCTGCAAAAGAAAGTCCTCAGTGTAAAACTGAGCAAGTAAGTCATGAAGGAGTGGCAGATTGAAAACCCTTCGGTCTTGATCCGGACAGCACTACATAGGAGATGAAAGACTTCATACACATGCTCTGAAGTGTCAGGGAGAAAAAGTTTTATCTGGAAAAATAGAGCAATTAACTTCTAATTACAGCAAGAACTGCTGGTCTCATTAATAAGGCTGGAACCCTTAATTTCAGGGCCAAAAGCCTGCAAGTCTCCACTGCTTGAGCTAAAAGATTAGGTTTGTTGTTTGGTGCGTGCAGTTTTTCAGTTCCATAAACCAATTATTAACTGGAACAAAAGCCAAGTATTACCCTCATGTTGCCTAGCTATTTAGTGCTTGCACTAACAGCCACTTCTGTTTCAGGAGCAAACCAGTGGTGGAACCCTGGAGAGGAGTTTCATGGCCTGGGTGGATAAAACATCCTGTACTCCCTTAAGTGAAGATCACAGAGACAGGTACTCAGGCATAAAAAGCATCCTAGAAAGCCTCTTTCTCAGCACACACTGAAGACTTTTCAGAATATTCTGTTATAAACTCTAAAAAGTAGAGCAAGGGATTGATGTCCACCCTTAAAATCACCTTAAAAGCCACACTGCACCCAGTCCAGAGGGATTACGGAACCTGGGAGCACCTGGGAGTGCTTTTGAGCATGGAAGGACACTGATGCTCTGGCTCCCCAGCTTGAGGCAAACTTTTCAGCCTACTTTTATGCTTTGTATTTTAAAATAATAATTATTCCTTGCTAGCCCCAGGCTGATTCTTCTCCACATCTGTTAGCAGTTCGTGCTCCATCCTGAATCCATCATTTGACAAATGTACCTATAGACAGGGAAATCTGGTTTGTTGTTTTTTTTTTTTTTCCTTTCTTTTGTGAAGCACTTTAGTTGAGGATACTGGACTATGCAGAAAGCTACTGTTACTTTGTCTTTATAACATGGTCTTTCTTCTTTTTATTTAAACAGGAATCAACTTCTAGAAACAGTTCAACCATCCAGAAAAAGAGAGGTATTAGCTTCTCCAGCACATCTGGAATCTGAATGCTGGTTTCTCAGTCCTCTGAAATGTGAAGATTTCTCTTCCCCAGCTCTGTATACACCCCCTCTGAGCTTTTCCCTTCCTCAGAAAGATGCAAAACCTTACTCCAAGGACTTGATTTCTGGTCTTTCTCCATACAAAAGTAAACAGGATCGAGTGAAAGCCATACATAACCTATCCAGAGAACTGGCAGAAAAGATTGAGGTGGCAACTAAGAGACTGAATGCAGCAAGCTGGGTTAAAGACTCCGCTGACAAAACATTGACAGGGACAACTTTGGACCTTTACAATGAGTCTTCTTCTGTCCCAGAACCTGAGACATCCAAGGATGAGCAAGACAAGACAATGACTATACAAATGCTTCTGGACACCCCAGATGCTTTACATGTGTCATCAGGTAGGAGATTTCACCGACTGGGCAGGATTAGCCTTGTGGGTAGCACTGAGGGAGCAACGGCCCTGGACAGACAGAAGGAAATACCCAGTGGTAGGAATGCTGCAAGCAAAGAATTACCATGGATCACTCATAGCACAGGACAGAGGCATCTCAACACCGGGGAAGATCATATTGACACGATGCAGCAGCGAGACTCAGATGCTGTAGCCCAAGCCTTTCAAAGCTACAAAGCCGTTTAAGCCTCATCTCCCCTTGGCTATTGAAGTATTGTGTCTTGGGAAATCCATGAGCAGTGGGTCACCTAGGCTGTATCTGTCTGCTCAGAGGGAGCAGCTGCTGGAGCCTTCAGTGTTTGCAGGCTTGCTCTCTGCACAGCTCACAAATCTAATGCCGAGAAGGGTCACAGGTGCCCTCAGCAAGCAGCACAGGCAGCCTAGGGACCCGCTGGCAGCAGCAAGTATGAGTGCCACTCCATATGTTGTTCAGTATGTTTAGATCAGTAGGGCAGAACCATGAAATTGCAGCAAATCTCCTCAGATCAGAAGGTTGCCAGAGTGTTAGCAGTGACTGATTTTACTTATTTGTCTGTTTGGTTAGCACTGAAAAGTCTGTCAGTCCCCCCTGTGAAAGGAGAGATGGGACTGAAGTAGAACTTATCACATTAAGAACTAATGAGCTAACTGGGGTAATGATCTAGAGATTATTAGACCTAGAAAAGAGAAGGCTGCAGGGAGATCTTAGAGCAGCCTCCCAGTAAATAAAGGGGGCTACAGGAAAGGTGGGGAGGGGCTCTTTATCAGGGGGTGTAGGGACAGGACAAGCAGTAATGGCTTTAAACTGAAAGAGGGCAGATTTAGATTAGATATAGGGAAGAAATTCTTCCCTGTGAGGGGGGCGAGGCCCTGGCACAGGTTGCCCAGAGCAGCTGTGGCTGCCCCCTCCCTGGCAGGGTTCAAGGCCAGGTTGGACGGGGCTTTGGGCAACCTGGGCTGGTGGAAGGTAGCCCTGCCCATGGCAGGAGGGTGGGACTGGATGATCTTTAAGGTCCCTCCCAACCCAAACCAATCTGTGAGTCTATGATCTAATTACTTTCTTCTCCACTCATTGCACCTGTGAAACTACATCTCTTAATTTTATCTGTGGCTTTGCTACTGATTTCAGACACATCACTTCACTCCCTGGTGCCTAGGTTTTCCCAGAAGAAAGAAATTATAAACCTAACCCCATGTACTTAGAAATCTCTGCATAAGAAGACCTATATGGAAGTTAAGTGCTCAAACATAAGTAGGTAGAGAATAGATGCCAAATCTTGGGCCATTTCATTTCTACAAAGAGCATATTTATTAAATGCCCTCATTTGTCTTTTTAAAAGGTTTTCCTGTGAATAAGGACTCTGAAGTGGACATAAGCCTATTGCATGAAAAGCCAATAACCAGCCCAGCCTCTCCATCTCACAGATTCCTCACTAGAAGGTAAACAAATTTGGATATATTATTCTCTGCTAAATGCGCCATGCACACACGTAGTTAAAATAAATAGCACCAATTCAGCATGGAGGCAGACCACGCTTTACTCCTCACCCAGCAAATTGCCAAGTCAGCAGATTTTGACACAAGATATACTGAAAGAGGGAACCACCTATTTGTAGAGAGCTGGAAGATCAATAGGAAAGGTTCAGCTGGGGTTTTTTTTGGAGAGATGGATCTCCCCTACAGGAGTTTTGCCCTAGATGCAATCTCCCAGCAGTGTGAGGAGACTGGGAGCCCATGGGAGATTTCTTTCCGAGGGAGCTCTGGCTTTCCACCCCTCTTGGGAGCAGGGGCAGCCCCCAGGAGGAGGTGGGTCCCCCCCGGCTCTGCCTGCTGCTGACCACAGGGCTCCAGGAGCATGGAGGGGCCCAGCGTCCCCAGAGGTCAGACCTCCAGGTCTGAGAAGTAACACATAGCTCGTGCCTCCCTCCCCACCCCGGCCAAATACACCCCTCGGTATTTTACCACGTGGCATTGGCAGAAGAAAAAATTTATTATCTTTATGAGTACCTAGTTAAATCTCCACTGATCTCCTTTTTGCAGGAGATTAAAGAGTGATTTAATCCACCGAATACTATAATTCATTTTTAGTGATTGTTTGCACTCACTTTGCTCTAAAAGTGGGTGAAAAAATCTGATTGCTGCAGCTTTACAGGTTGCGCATCTGTGGAGCAACACCTACTCACAAATACTGAGTTTGTTTGAACAGAGCACATGTCGGAGCGTGGTGATTATTATGGAAAATAGGTTTTGAAGGAGGAAATTTTGAAAAAAAGGATTAACACAGCTTGTTTTCAGTCAGCCTACATTAATTAAATGTTTAATGTAGATGGCAGTCAACAGAAAACCCTCTGTGTTTAGCCTGTATCTTAGAGAGCAAAGACAGATTAGTCTCACTGCCCCAGGTGGGTCATCTCTGGTGACAGGACGGACCACAGAGGGACGATCTGCAGATCAGAGAGTGCCCCTGTCCAGCCGTGGAGGACACGCCAGAGTCCCCATAGGGGACACACATCTCTGCAGAGGGGTCTTCCCTTAGAGAATAAATCCCCTGAGCCCTAGAAAATTAAATATGACCTGGCCAGGCAATGCCAAAGAAAGGACATATGTGCAGCAAACTGGCCACTGTGTCCCCAGCTTCCTGTTCGGAGTGAAGGATGAGGTGCCGGGGCTGTGGGATCCCTGCCCAGGTGGGGATGGATGAGGCTCCTTAATAGCAGCCCAGGATCCAACTGGCTGTGCCAGCCTACTTGCAGTTAAACTGCAGAAAGCTCTAGTGAGAAGAAGAGCAGGTTTTTTTTAACTGAAGGTGGGACATAAGGCACAGCATTCTTTTTAAGAAAATTGTTTACAGCTTTACAGTGCAAAGTAACCAAGAGGAAAATGAAAATTGGAGAGATAAATCCAGACAGCTCAGCTTACCAAAGTTATTCCTGGAATTACTGAGAGTTAAACCCCTGTTCTTTGTGCACAACTACCACATTCACAAAGGTTGGTCTGATTTCTGCTCCGAAAGATCAGCTGCAAGGATTATGGAGCTGTTCTGTTGCAGAAGATGGCAAATGTATAAAACATGAGCACTCAGTGTGTGCGGTGAAGAGAGTCAGAGCTGTGTATGCCCTGCACCTCAGAGAGCGCAGCCCACCAGTCTGCAGGAAATGGTGGGATCCATCACTCTTGTCTTGATGCGTGTGTGTTTATATGCAACTCTAATTCACAGTAATGGAAGGTAGGTGCAGAACCCCCGTGGGCCCCGGAGGAAATACACCCTCAGCTGTAATGGACAAGCATCAGACAAAGTAGAAATAAGACAGATTGCACTGATCTCCTGAACAATGCAATTACTGAGAAAGCAAAGCTCCCGTGTGTTTGAGCAGCGGAGTCAGGCAAACTCCTCAGAGCATCACAGAAAAAAAAAACACCAATAAAACCTCTCAAACAATAAATCACAACCCTGTTGCACGTGCTGTTTCAAAAGATGAGGAGAGCTACTTGCAGATAAAATATCACCGTATTTAGAGATTAGAAGTGGAAAGTGTTGCTATTTTGTGAATGACTCCCGACTCATCTCCTTGTGGGTTGAGGGCTCCCTCTGATGAGCAGTAGTGACAGTAAGGGGACAATATAAAGGAAAGACCACCCTATGTCTAACCCTTTCTTAGCTACTGGTAAAGTAGATAATACAAAGGTTCAGAGTAACAGCCTGTCTTTGAATCGTCCTCAGCTTTCATTTGCACATGATTCTAATTTAGCACCTAGTCCTGAAGACTGCACACTCACTCACGGGAAGCAAAAGTGAGTGAGAGTCCTTCTGTACACACTAGTGGGCAGCACATGCCAGTTAAGGACAACGGCAGCGCCCCATGATCAAGCTATTCCTGAAGCCGCTTGGGTATCAACCCTTTCACACGCCTGCTGAGTGCATACATCTACAATCTGATCAGACCCCATGGTAAAGGAGTACCAGCGTGCTGAGGGGGTGACTGAGGAACACACTTTCCAGGGTCATAATTTCTCCTGCTCCAGACACGTTTGCACTGTGAGTGCATGAGCTCCGTATGGGGAAGTGTTAGTGGGGAGGGAAGGAAGCCTGTCTCTTGGCTAGCATACAAAACGTTACAGGACTGTGCTGACGGGCAGGGGTAGCGCTGTGTTCTTAGCCCTTGGTAAACACGTGCCTGTACAGCCCATCACCAGTGTAGCTCGAGCTAGGTTAGAGAATGTGGTAGTAAAAGCAGCTGAACTGGGATTATGCTCTGACTTCCACTGTTGCTACCGATGATAATGAGTTATGAGGCCACAGTTGGCTATAACAGATACTCTCCTCAAGAGTTCATCTAAACAAAGCCACCTGTTAAAAACTGACTGTTTGCCGGCCTCATTCACAAATACAAACCAGGCAGTGTTACAAAATGAGCGCTCTTGAACACAATCTTCTCCACGGCCAGTTTCTACAGCACAGTTTTGTGTTTACATGTTTAATTATAGCTGCCAAAACAGTGACTCATGTTCATGCAAGAAATCCCGCAGGTGCATCTCCATAAGAAATGTTCCCATTTCATGCACGGCTGCTCTGCAGTCCGCAGGGGCGGCTGACGGAGATTTGTTGTTAATGCAGATGACTCACTGATGGGAATCCTCCAAAGCGCCAGAAAATGTGTATGCAATGTCATCCTTATTTTGCTGCAGTTACCTATATAAGTAGCTTTGCGTTACATTCTTGAGAATCAAAAAGATCATCCCGCTCGTGCCATAAGTTAAGTGCAGCGGGCAGCCTGAGGGGCTGGGGCAGAGCAAGCAGCCAGGCGGAGGCCTGACATCCCGAGACAGTGAGCTGTTAGATCACAGCCCTGCCTCCTGCCGCGGGCCCAATAATGCTTTCTCTTTAGCCAGTGCAAATCCAAAGAGCCTCATCTGGGAATTGCGATGGTTTATGCCCACTGCAGAGCTGGCTGTGTCTGGAGAAGAGGCGTTGCTGGCCACTCCTGTGTAATGCCAGTATTTTCTGTAGAATCTGCATTGACTTCCACTGATGCTGGCAGTTGCTTTCTCAGGAAACAAGGGTTGGATTTGGACCTTGGCATCAGTCTCTCCAAAGAGAAGTAGGCATTTCTCAAGAGCCAAAGGAAACAGTGGCTTTGACCAAAAAATTGTCGCAACACAAATGCAGAGAAAATGCTCAGCTCATTTGCCCACCAACTATTAGAACTGCTTTTTAAGAAATCTCTGTTACCTCTTCTCTTTCTCATACACCTTTGCTCCCACTTTCTAAGACGTGTTAGTGGAAGCTGTTCTAATCATTTTAGCAGTTTCTGGGTCATGAAAAACAAAGAAAAGCTTATTAACGAGAAAAATGAAATAAGATTTCCCTAAGCTGATTGCCGATAAAAAAAAATAAATTTCACGTTCATTTTTCTGTATAAAAAGAAAACATCTGTCACCATTTCATTGTGTCTCAGGGTCCCTGCTTGTGTTTCAGCTGAGGCTTGATCAATAAATGCCCATTTTCACACCTTCCTTCCTAATCTTTTTAGTTAGGCTCAGATGGTTACAGATCAAAACAAAGTAAAACCAGTTATCTGAGATCTTCATCAGGACTGCAGGTCTTGGTGCTGACATTGTTTTGAAATATTAAAGTATATTTATCAATAGCAAATCTTAGTTGGGCCACAGCCATGCTCAGCACAAGTCCCAGAAACACTGGAACAGAGATCGGTACTTTGTGTTTCTAAAAAGATTTCAGATACCTTTGCCAAGGTTCAGAGCTTGGATTGTGCAACCAAGTCCTAACAATGGCACAGATTGTCCATGCAGCCCTCATAAATCAAGCTTCAAAACTGCAAGGTTGTTGTTCCTATTTGCCACCAGGCTGAAAAATATCCAGATCTTTTAGAGCAGTTTTTAGAGTAGGCAGACAAGTGGTGTTAGCTTTCCTGACAACATCAAGGTACAAGAAAGAATTGTGCACATTGACAGGTAGGACTTCTCAGTGAGTCTTTGGTTTCCATTTAATAAAATGTAATAAATGATAGCTTTTTTTTTAAAATGAACCATTTCTTAGTTTAAAAGATTGCTTATACACATGTATGATCGCAAAAACTCTCTGAGTAATTGTTATTGTTACCTTGACACAGCCCACAGAGAGAACTCACAGCTCAGAAGAATCACTACCGGTGCGAGACTATTTCAAAAGTTCAGAACCAAGAGGAAATTTCCAACCAGTCGCCCAGAGAGAGCCTGGAGACACCGGACAGCCTCAGATTACAGCCCTCTGGCACTCCGAGCACTGGAGCCAAGGCTCACGATGGCTTCAAGAAGGTCTTTGGTAAGGTGGCATTTCCTAAAGTGTCAGGGCATAGTGGTTACTTGGTGCGCTTCCCAAGGTTCTTCTTATGCTATTGGAGAAGAAAGTACAGTCCGTCGTTGCCAGAGAATTCTTGCTAACCATTCTGGCTAGGACTGAAAAACATTTGAGGGTGAGGGGGAATTTCAAATAGCTGGTTCGTATTCCGCATTTCAAAGATGAAGAATGACTATATGCCAAGATGTCCCCAATTTAACAGACACACCCCACTAAAGAAGGCAATCGGAAGGCTTTGCCTGTTCCATGCAGCGCTGTGCTGTCTCACAGGTGTGAATTCAGCAGAGCGTCACCTCACAGGTTGCTCCTGTGCGGAGTTACACAGCGACAGCTCCACACGGCCCGGTGGAACAAACCCCGCTGTTTGTCTCTGAAATAGCTCAGCTCACAGACACTTTCAGCATCTTGCAGCTTCACCTAGCTCTTCATAATTGCCACATCAGATAAGTGTCAGGTATTATCCTATTTGTACAGCAAGAGACATCAAGGCACAGAACATTTGCAGGGGTTGACAAAGGATGCAGCAGGCTGAACGGAGAGATCTGCTCAAGGATGCTGCAGGGCTGGCCAAGGCAAGGGCAGGGAGCGTGGCACCGCCACTTCTGCTCAGAGCTCGTGTTTGCGGAGAGACGGGGGCAAGTTTGTGGCCGAAGGGGTTAAATGGCAAACAGTAGCATGCAGGCGGATCTGCCTGGAGATCTCTGCTTGCTTCCACCAAACAGTAGCAGATGGTGCATTGTTTTAAGGGCTTTCCTGAGACAAAAGAACAAGATGAGATAACCTTTCCTCAAAGAGGGTACTTACAAAAAGCCTTTGCTTTTATTAAGGATTCTTCATTGTTTTCCCCACAAAATTTTATATGCAATATTGGATTTTGAGGTGGTGGAGAAGCCAGCATTGTTTACTATGCTTCTCCCTACCCACCCCAGGGACTAGGAGGGCATCTTACAGGGTGGGACAGTGAGTCTGTTGTCTGAAGTGTTTACCATAAGAGAAAGACATTGTATTTAGTTAATATTAATAACTAAGGGCCCGAATTCTGAAGGCTATCTAGCAAAAAGACCCTGCCATCCACTGTTCATCACATGAACGATAGCAACTGCTGCCTCATGTCTATGCCAGGAGAAACCTTTACCTTCTCTGAGCGTTTGCAGGGGCTGACAGCGTTTGAGAGAGCTCAAGCCCAAGGTTTGACTATAAGCCAGCAGTTCCAGCCATGTTGCCGCAGATGAGGCACAGAACTGTCATTCTGAAGACAATGTGGTTTTGAAATATGGGTCACAAGTGGATCTGTTCACCACTTATCAGGAAAAGGGCATTCAGACACAAGGCTGTATTGTCTGCCGTAACGCATCACACCCGCCGTTGAGTCTGTTCCCTTTCACAGAACACAGAAGTCACCGTGCACATGCAGCATAATAATGTGCAATTATCCACAACTGCTGCAAACCAGAACTATTTACCTTTAAAAGATACATGCATCACCTAACCACTAATTGCTATGCCAAAGACATGAAAAATTTTCTGTAGTAAACCTACTTGGCAAAATAACAAATTTCATTTTCAAACATAATAAAGCACATAATAAAGCAGGTATTCACCAAATATTTGTAACTATTTACTGCCTGGAGTAAGACAGTGAACTCGTCCTGAACTGTCGAATTTTCTTTTTAAACGCAGCCAGTATAACATCCAGAATTGCAAATGCTGTAAGCACATGCTGTGATGAACACAAATCATCTCAGAGGCATGACTGGAAAGTATTTTACATAGCTCTTACATGCATCTCTAATCAGTTTAGGCACAAAACTTGGTATAACCAAGTGAGCTGATGAGGAAGTGGTTTGCACATTCTACTTATCTACATAAAATCTTTCCATCACTCCTGGCAGAGAACCAGGTCTCTTCCACAGGGAGCTGAGAAGATGAGCTATACTTGCCTTGCTACTGCAGCACACTCTCTGAATACAGCCCACAGCACCCAAGTTTCTGTATTGCTATTAAATAAGGGAACTGGGTGGTTTAAAAAAAAACAAAACAAACAACATTTTGCCTGTGCCCCTTCCTTGTGATTGGACTATGAGCCAGACTGGACTAAATGAGGCATAATCTCATTTCATCGGGCCAGGCTTTTGTCTTCGTTTTTGTATATGAGATAACAAGGATTAAGCTGCAATGTACTGTTAAAAAAAATATTTTCTAAATGTTGAAGCTTAAGTATAGCTACTAGTTTGAAGTGATTTGCATTAGGAAAGCAAATTGAATGTTCTCCAGTATTCTTAAAAGGCAGAATTTTAACCTGGATTACAAAGAAAATGTATTTATAGGTAACATCTTTCCCCTTAACTGCTGATTGACATATTTTCTCATGTCACTAGAGGGAGCTGCCTTCTTGCTTCTAGCAGTAAGAGATTATTAAATCAGTGGAATCAGCAAAGAAGTCTAACAGCATGGTTTCAGCTAATTGTCTTCTGATTGATAGTTTTGAGATAAGACAGCTCTTTGTGTTTCGCTTCAAAATCCTACACTGTCTTTTGTATTTTACAAAGCTTCTGCCTGGTGAAGCTTCAGTGAGCTCCATCATCAGCCTTCAAACATCTCTAGTCTGCAATGATGGCAGTGTTGAAGCATAGCATGCTTCTCGACTCTGTGACAGGCAACACAAGAACTGCTCTTGAGAATTCCTCTCACTTCCTTTGATACCGGTTTTCTCTCTCTGAACTAGTTTCTTTCCATACCCACAGAGCCTGTATTTGCACTGCTTATTAGCTGGCTGATAAATCACCCTAAAGCCTGCGTGTGCACAAGAAGTCAGGATTTTGTCCCTCTCCATGCTGCTACCCCTCAGGGTGCTGCTCCTTGTAAAACGCCACTGCAAAGCCTGTGGACACACATGTGCATTTCTTGCTCTCTGTGGTCTAGTGATGCTTTGCCGCAGGTTGGGGCTTTGGTATCCATACTGCAAGTGTAGCGGGCTGAGGGAATGTAGTATAACACCCCATGGAGATTCAGGGTTCTGGTTAGGTCCAGATTCAGGCCCAGCTCTCTCCTGCTAGCCTGTGGCAAGAGCTGCTCAGCTGCTCTCTATGTGCCACGCCACATGTGGAAGGGGCAGCAGCAGGGTGAGGTATTGCCATGTGCTGCAACATCTGGCTGGAAGCTGAATTCTAGCCAACCCTTTGCACGAGGGGATTTAGATATAGACACAAAATATGTGGAGGACAGGAGCAGCACAGGCCACATTAATCCCCTTGTTTAGCAAGCAGCTACTCCTTAATGACAAGTGGGATACAGACGTATTTATAGAGAAGAAACTGATTCAGCAGGCGTGGAAATACAGATTCCCCAAGGTACTCAGGAATGCAGATCAGCCTATTGATTTTCCTGAGTAAACAAGTATAGCCTTCAAGTTTAGAGTCTCTTGCTTAGGGATCGCTCTTGGCTCACCGGTCTTGCTAAAGAAGGGCCAAACAGCCGTCCTGTTCACGTGTGCTGCGTATCTCAGCTGTGACTAGGAGCTAGCAAACCTCTTTTCTGTATCTCCATTCACCTGCCATCACTATAGCTCAGTTCCTGCACGCTAATGAAGTACTGAAGTGCTGGTGGTATCTCACCCATGCCTCCCCTTCTCTGAAGAGCATCCTACAATAATAAAGCAGTTGAGCTAACACAGTAATTTTGGAGAGGGGAAGGATTGCCCTGACCTGGGTATCAAATGGGGTTGCCCCATTCCACAGCAGCATTTCAAGGCTCTACACCCCATCTTCATACACCTCTAGGCAATAATGTAGTCAAAGTTGTGCTTATGTCTAAAGCTGCAAGTACGTATTTTTGTAATAACTGCTTTGGACTGATTGCTGATGTGGGCAGAAAGAGAAAAAGCTGTCCTTGAGTAAAGCAGCAGTAAGTGCTTCTGCCTAGCTTCAAGTGATTAGAAAAATGAGACTTTTAGCCTGGCTTTTTTAATTATATGTCACAGAGATTCTACAGGGTTTACTGAGATTCTGCAGGTGCAGCGGAAAGTGATTTAATAAATAGCATTTTTTTAAAAAAAAGACTGAGTGTGTGTGCATTGAAGCTATCTGGGTATGCAGTAAAATGCCATTCATCATAACGTAAGAGGACATGAAGTTTAGCCAGATGGTATTTTCTTTAATGCAGGATGTTGCAACACAAGAAATGCATATGGAAATAGCCACAATTAGGAAAATTATTTTCAAAAGGAGTGAAAACAGATCAGAAAACTTTTTATTCACTTTGAGATCAATATCATTGGTTAGGCTTTGAGCAGAACAATAACATTGTTCAGTTTGAGGCATAAATTGAAAATACTTGCCAGTTTTAAACTATTTCCTAATAGACTGCCATACTTCAGAACGGCCCAGATATTAGTATTAAAAGCTACTCAGATAACTTAGCATCAATAAATTTAGCTTGTAAACTTGA
Organism: Athene cunicularia; assembly: GCF_003259725.1. Classification (NCBI taxonomy): domain Eukaryota; kingdom Metazoa; phylum Chordata; class Aves; order Strigiformes; family Strigidae; genus Athene; species Athene cunicularia. The sequence continues at coordinate 3,002,930 of NW_020799122.1, read as the reverse complement.
AAAATAAAATTACCATATTTCTTACTATTGATGGCTTTTGAAAGTGATGAGCTCTCTGTATACCTGCTGAAGAACCATTCACTTGTCTTTTTTCTATTACATTGCTTAAAACCAGTAGTAAAACTTCCCTGTAGAAATAACAGCTCTTTTCCCCACAGGATTTTCCCTAAATATACCATTTCACCAAATCATCTCTGGTAACTGTAAACATCGAAGAGTCTGAATCAGTCCTTAAAATTAGAAAGATTGGGGATTAAAAAAATCTTTTTAAAAGGGTGAACTCTTTATTGGGCATGTGATTTTTAGGTAATTCAGTATGATTAAGCCCTTTCAAACAACCCTCCAGAACCAGAAGATACACATTACTGAAATAAAAGATGAGGTTTTCATCTAGTCTCTTGATTCTGAAAACTGGGGGTTTAAGAAAAGCCTCCTATAGTAACGCTGTAAGAGGTAAGTGAAATTTGCAGTCAAGCTGTTTATAAAAACAGCAGCGTTCTAATAGAAAATCTGCATCAGGCTTGAAGCATTAACATTTTATTTCACTCACATCCACATAAACACAAAAAGCATCCTGGCATGCAAAGAAGCCCATGCCTCTGCTCCTTCCATGTTAAATATCCTTCAGTATTTAAAGCAAAAAACAAACTTTGCATGTCGTGGGCTTATCCTGAGGCACGGGGTAATTTGGATTCAGACAATCTGGATAGGGATACAGATTTTTCTCTCAAGTTTCCAAGTCAAACCTATTTCTATTTATGACCCACACTTCAAATCATTTATGACTCTGGTTGCTGTGACAGTGGCACAGCACAGAGTAAACACACAACCTGTTTGCATAAGCTTAGCAATTCATCTGAGAAGCTCAGAGCAGCCAAGAACATATCACGGGTAAACATTACATCACCTATACTGTAAAAGACAGACAGGAGAGTTACAATAAGGAAGTAGCAGTGAAACAGGTGCCTCTCGAACAAGAGTTGTTTTCCCCATTTAAAAGCAAAAGCTTTTTTACACGGGTTTGTCTCCTCCTGTGACAAAAGAGAGAACTCAAGCCTGCACCCCCGTACAGAGAGAAGCTGCAAGATGGAGGGGGCAGACGCAATGCTGCCAGAGTTCCCAAAGAGGTGACCAGGTTGGGAAGCTTTTCTTCTTTTGGAACTAGTGGGTTTGATCCTGTTGGAGTGACGAAGGAGCAGCGGGAACAAGTGACCACAACCCACGCTCTGAACTTGGCTTGGAATGGGAATTGCTCGCCAGTCCTTCTCCTTCCTGGCACAGGCCGTCTTGAGTCCTGCCTCTTTCCCTCTCCCAATACTTGCAGGATTTCATGCTAACAGATTGACAGGATGTAGGTAGTGACATTTTCCTTCTTCAGATATGGTAGAACAAGTAAATTTATGCAGGGAAGTTATTCCAGGAATCAAGGCAGATGTCAGATTTGGGAGGCTTCCAAAGACAGGCCCAGGGAGGATTCAAAAGGCAAATGCAGTTCGGAACAATGTACACATACCTTCTTCCCCTTTCGGTGATCCCTGTGCGTTAGGACTAGGGCATGCTTTGAGGAGTCAGGTCTGAAATGCAGCCAAGAAGCAGATGTCCAGGCACCCCATTGAAAATACAAGGTACACTGGTCCAGGGGTGATCCAGCAAGTCAGCCCTACTGGCAAAACACTCAGCAAATGCTGAAATCCCAAAGAACTTTGGCAGTCTAAAAACACGCTTTTGGGGCAGCAACTGGAATCTACTGCCACTGACTCCCTCTGGTTAACTTTGGTACTTTCTTCAGCTGGCACCTACTAAACAGAGCACAATTTTTAAAAATTAAGAAATGGTGACTGTTACCATCTATTTCCTAAGCTTCTACAGGTGAGGGAGACCCTAGCTGCACAGAACTGGAAGAGAAATACAGAAGCCACCTGGACAATTTGAGGCAAACCTCCCTACTCCTGGCTCACAAGCTGAAGGTACAGTAAGCAACCCACAGAACAAGCAAAGAGCATTTCAAGTTCTGCTTCCCAGGTCAAAAGGTGCTAGCTGTCCCCCGACTCAGGTGTGCGTAGACTACAATCAGTTGGCACCCGCTGCCTCTGCATCAGGTTTATAAACCCCCTGTAGCTGTAAAGGAGAAGTACCAGCCTTAGTTTGTTATTTGGATATTAAAAATATCATTTGTAGTCTGTCATTTCCCAACACAGGTCTATCAGCTCCAGCAGAAACAGCAGCTTACAGTCTTGAGGGAGAAAGCAAAGCTAGAGGTTCAAGAAAGCCAGAGGTTTTTGAGTGACTTGCTTCAGCACAATTCCCAGGTAAGTTATCATTTCAGATCCTGTGTTACTGCTTCTGGATTAAGCAAATATTCTTCCATTCTTCCATTCAGAAGAACTTTTTTTTTTTTTTCTTCTCATTCAGAATTTTTTTTGTTCTCATTCAGAGTAACTTAATCAAAAGGGGGGTTTTGACTGATAAAAGCTGTAGATCAGGGTAACCTTTTGGGAGTGCCCAGGTCTCTTAGGCTGTCATTTGGACTGTTGATGTGAAATCACTCAGGTACTGCAGCTTTTGGTGTCTATCAAATCTCGAAAGGCTCTTAAGCCCTCAAGAGATAATTACTGTGATACTTGCCCAGACACAAGAGCCTAGTGAGATGCTAATCTTGACCAAAAAGTACGTTTAAAAAAAAAAAAAAAAAAGACTTCTTTAGCATGCTGTTGATTTGTGATTTACTTTCCAACCTCAGATTCTGAAGTCAGCTAGGAAATGATGGACTTCAGTGCCTATTTGTTAGAGTAAGAATTTAGCCCCACATGCATAAGCACAAGCTCGGACCTCATCTGTAATTCCAAGTTCTTGATACACCATTGAGTATTTGCTTTGGAGGATATTTTAGCTCAATTAATATCATCGGTATGTTTGAACACCTCAGACAGAAGTCTTCTTTTTTTAAAGCTCTTAGGATGAACACAGCCTGACTCCCATGAAAGCAGCTCTAAACACGCAACAGTTTGTGAGCTGTTATACTACCTTACTTCCATATGCCCACAGTTATTTCACTGTGAGTAGTATCCAACTCTTAAAGAATTATTGGCATGTGAAAAGCATTCTCTACTACAAAGGGCTTTCCCAAGAGGATGAGGGAAGAAGGCTTAAAAGAAGGCTTAAAAATTCTGCCTTTCAAATAAATCATTCAGGTCTACTGACAATTTCTGTGTTTGCAGGAGCGCAGTAGCTCCAGAGGCAGTTATCCTTCTGCGCCAAGACTGGACTGTGCGGAGCAAACGCGGAGAGGACGCCAACTGGGAGGTGACAACACAGCTGGCAGGTACAGAAGGCAGTATACAAGGAGGCACTGATGGTTTAGCCTGTGGCTTGACTATAGGAATGTCTTGGGGCACTAAAGCCTTTGCACTGTGTTTCTAAAATAGATGTTCATTTCAAGCCATTTAAGAACAGTTTACATGGCTGTCAAGTTGTCTTTAAGACTATGGCCTAACTGTTTTATTCATTGAGATCTCTGCTGTGAGGTATCCATCTTTGCGATACAGTCTACTCTGATTTATGCACAAACCATAGTATCAACATTTTTCTAATGTTGTGGGAGATTTTGCATTCTTTAAAAGTTAGAAGCCCCTTTGAAATTTATGGGACAACATGATTTTCCTCATTTCGCTTTACCATAATATACCTTGGCCTATGCACATTTTAACACTCATTTAAAGTGACATAGATTAAAGACCTGAGAACTACTTCTAGAGTCTTACAGATACAATTACCAGAAAGGCACTTTTGCACAGGTAAAACTCTCAATATTGCATAAAAATGAGCACCATGTTAGTCTGAAAAAGAGTCAGCCTCCATGGAGCACTTTGCTATGAAAGCTAGGAATAGAAATAGTATATCTGACCGAAACAAGAAAATGCTTCCTTTCTTTTTTACCTCAGCAATCAAGAGATGCATTCACTGAAAAAATCTGCACTGAAGATGAAAAGAGATGGCAGCCCAGTGGATCCCAAAATAGGGGGAGAAATCAACCTCCTTGTCCCAGACGTTTTTTACTGCTCGGCGCTTCAAGAAGGTGAACGCTAAGTTAAAGAACTTGGTGGTATTGGGCAAACACCACTTCCTAGCACAGCATGAGAAACAGCACGGCATCCAGGGGCTGGAACACATAACGGCAAATTTCACTAATTTGTTAACTGATTTTTTTTAAAATTGTCACCTAAATACTTATATTCATTATGCAGATTTAAACTGTAGCACTCTCCCTTTGTACTCCTAACCCTCCTACAGAAAATAATCTTGGGAGTTGGGAGTTATTTACCCTATTTATAGGTCCCCCCCCTTTTTTTTTTTTTTCTTTTTACCTGTTTACCATAACCATTACTTGAAGGCGAGGTTGGTGTTCATAATTGTCTCCTGTAAGTGAACAGCTGTGGGGTGACTCCCCTCAGGCTCTTGCTGAGGGCAATGCACAGACCTGGCTGCCAAGTACCTGCAACGGCGCCTTGAATCCACCGATGGATGCGAGCTTAACTCATGTACTATGGGAACCAATTTGGGGGTCTTTTTTTCCTTGTTACAGAGAAATGTGACTTTAAATCTTCTCCTTAGGGACCCTGCCAGCAGAAGATGGGAAGCCGCTGACCGATCATCAAACCTTGAATCTGTTGCCACCTCCAGTGAATCTGCCCTGTAGGGACGCCTCTGGAGGGAGCAGCGAGCAGGCCAGCTCCAACAGCCAGGTAACACCAAGCCTTTGGATTAGTTTTGGGGGGATTTTTTGGCTTCTAGTCCCCTCTTGTCATCTGCGCAGCATTTCTGTGGTAATCACGAGGCTCTGCTCTGTCCCCAGCGGAGCGAAGTCGGCCGGCACTATGGAGGCTCCAGCAGCTTCCGCCATTTCAGCTTGGCCCTGGCGGAGCAGTGCCTGAGGGGAGAAGAGCTGCGAGCTCGACACCAGGCCGCCCTCCTCAAACTCCGCAAAAAAGCTCTCCGGGAGAAAGCCAGAGCTGAGCTGGCCTGGCTGAGCCACCAGAAACGGTGAGGGGGAGACGCGTGGGCAGGACACCACAGGCCTGCCCTCACGGGACGAGTCCTCCAGCAGGAGGAGGGGGTGTCGCTGACTGCTTAGAGGAAAAAAAAACTGTCCCGGCTCGGGGGAAGAGAGCAAATATAAAATCCTTTTCTTACGGAGTAAATGCAGGTGAAGCAGGAGAGGAGTCTGCACAGTTTTATTCTCTCAGGGCACAGCTGAGTTCCCTGTGCAGCCTCCCTCAGGTGGGGTGTGAGCCCCTCCCCAGCGCTGACTGGGCTGAGGGCCCCTCGTGTGAGGCGGCCGCGGTGGGCTGGGGCACCGTGAGGTACAGTTTGAGCCCCCCCAGCTCATGGTGTCCCTGAGGGGTTGGTGCTGTGTCCCGAGTGCTCAGGGAAGGGCGGCGGCCTTGGCAGAGGTCGGGGTGACATGGCGCCAGGGGGGTGAGATGTCCTCCGAGTCCAGCAGAACTTCCTGCAGAGCCTTCCGTAGCGATTGCTGCTCCGAGAAGAGCTTTGCTCCTATCCCTGGCATTGTCTTCTGAAGGGCATAAAATTCATGGCGTTTAATTATCTGATTGTGATCCCCATCCTTGTCTGGTCTCCAGCTGTCTGGAAAACCTGCAAGATCGTAAGGGAGCCTCTGCCATGGCCGCAAGACAGCGCAGAGTCCTGATGGAGCTGAGACAGGAGCAGGTAATGCTGCAGCCAGAGGAGCTGGATTTCATCTTCTAAACAGCAGGAGGATGCAACACAGGAGGTGTCTGGAGCTGCTGGAGCAAGTGGAGTTTGTGTTTTTTTTTTAAAAAAAAAACAAAACAAAAACAAAAACTCGCTGGTGTGATTTCACATGTGTTATTCTGCTTTGCTTCCTACATTCAGAGAGGTGGGTTTTGTGCCAAAGTCAGCACTGTAAATCTTAGAGAAAAGGCAACATGAAAACAGCTTTTTTTTTTTTTCTTTTCTGCTACTCCACTGTTATTGTGGATTTTTCTATTTGTGCCATAACAAACAGGTCATATAATGTAGGCTTCCACTGATTTATGCAGATTTATGCTTCTGATGTTGAAATATATTAAATAAATCTGACAGCTAATTTTATAGTCTCAGTTCTCCTGCTACTGAGGGGAATGCTGAGGTCGTAATTACAATTTGCAGTCAGAAAATTTGTCCTACTCCTTATGTAGTACAAGCCTCTCCTTTACTTCAGGGAATTCCTATGGAAACATAGTGCAAACCACAAGCATCTTGTAGTTTTGGATGACCTGAATTCATAATATTCATTTCCAAAGGTCTCAGCTCTCAGACACCCCATCTCTCAGGCAGTGAAATATCCCCTTACCTGTCATCAGTTTTCACAAGTAACCCCTAGTCAGCATTAGTGAAAAATAAAACTGCAAAAAGTGTTTACAAAAAAAAAAGATCAAAACCTGCAGTTTGAATTTTCAGGATATTTTATGAGTAGTATGGCCTTACATTAAGAAATACTATACACATTTTTAAGTAGGTCTCTTTTTATCTTAGCTCTCTTATCCGCCTTTCTTTTTCTACTTTCTTTAGGCAGAAATCCAGCACCTGCAAAACATGTACAGGGCAGCCCATCAAGAAAGAAAACTCTTACTAAAGCAGCAAAGAGAAATCTTGATGATGAAGGATTCAACAGCACAACTCCAGGAAAAGATGCATAATTTGGCTGAGAAGCAAGAGTTTAAGTCACAGTCACTAGATGTCTCGGTGGGTTTTTTGAGTGGATGATGGCTGAAGTCAGAGCTGACACAACAGCCAAGGAACCCATCTGAAACCTTATGTATTATCTTTTCCTTTTAGCTTGCAAGGACCCCAGCAACTGAAGAAGCAATAAATCTGAAGACAATGAGACTTATTTCTAGTCCAAAGTTACACTCCTCTTCAGCAGAGTCTACAATCCACCCAGGAAGGCCTGATCTCTCAGGGAATAGCATGAGCTGTGTCCAGCTAAAGAGTGAACAAAGCAAGAAATGGGAGGGGTAAGTAAAAACAATAGCAATAGCTGAAGATAACCAATCCAGTGGAGAAGATGGAAGCAGTTATGCCCTAGATAACTGTGTCGTACATAAATGTTCCCAAGAGAGAGTTTTATAATGATAAATTTTTAAAACCTCTGTGTTCAAGCAGTTGATGCGTCAAGATCACTGCTTACCATTCTGACCAATATTGTCTCATTATTTATTTGTGTCCTCCATATGTCCAACCTACCAGCTGGTATCCAAAATGGTTAACTCCTCAGGGCAAGGACCAGCTTGTTGCAAGGTATGTGAACAGCATCGAGTAAATTAAGGTGTCTGGCTGGCTCCATAGCTGGAGATCCTTTCCATATCACTTGGTAAATTCTTCAGGTAGAATACATTCATCATTTCAAGTCTGATTCATGCTGAAAAAAGCCATGTTGGTCTGCCATCATAAGCTTATTGCCCCTGGAAGGGGGCTACACAGGGTAACAAACTATTTAATCCTGAGTGCAAAAGGTGGAGTAATATTTGTTCCCCAGGCAGCTGCGATTTCATTAGGCTGGCTCCTTGCTCTTGCATTCAGTGTCACAATCCTCCATGCTTTAAGAAAGCTAATCCTTGCAGGCTTTATAGAATAATTTTAAACCTTGCATTTTTGTGCAAGCAGGTAAACACATTTCACTGCAAATATCTCCCCTGTAAAACGTTAAGCACTGTTACCTGTCTGTGGGGCTGGGGACTGCCGCTGCCATGTTAGGAACAAGTGTAACTTTGACATCAGGTCTAGGCAAGCTAATTTACATAGCATTAATAACCAGGATGTTGTTTAATGATGCCACATAACTGCTAATGATAGTTCACATTTTCACGGTGGCTTTTAAGTACAAACTCAAAACACTTTGCAACTATATATTAATTAGACTTCAAAATACCCATAAGGAATGAGTAGCAATGTATTGATTTAATTGGTGAAATTGGCTCCTTTGTCATCCTCTGGCTCTAAGCCTATGTATCACTTAACCCCTCAGAGCAGGTTTGTGTTTCACTTAGGATTTAACCATGGAAGGCTTTTTGTACTACACAGGGCTTAATTTTATGCTTAAACTGAAGCGTGGAGGTGTCATGTAAACTGCTCCAGTCAGAGGTAATTCAGGAGCTCGGTCAGACTGCTCTGAGAAAGTGCTGTGTCCCCTGCGTCCCCATTTGCTTCCCGCTGAGCTGGAGGAGCTGGGCAGTGCAGGTGAGGACCCAGCAGCAGCCACACTGCTCATAACAGCAGTCTTCCTTTTTTAAAAAAAAAAAAAAAAAAAAAAAAGTCTATTTTGTTTCAGAAAAAAAAAAAAGTCAGTTAAAGACAAATATATATCTATATGAATTTAAAAAACCCTTTCATTCAGTGTTAGCCAGACCTTTAGCAGACTGGTGAGTCAGGTTTGTGCATTTACTTAAGTCCCCACAGGGAAAGGCTTTCAAATAAATCCCTGCATGGAACCGATCTATAATTCATGGTGTTATTGATTACAAGTCACAGGAATCTTTAAAAGGTTTCTTGGCTGTGCTTTCACTTCTTATTACTGACAAGGCTGCTCATAGGAGAACAGTGAATATTGGCGTCAGTCTAGAGCAGACGGGGCCTGGTGGAACTCACAATGCACCCAGACTCTGGCTGCACTGTGATTGTGGGTAGATCTTTCCCGTGTAAGAGTGCGGGGTGGTAATGACACTGTCCATCCATCAGCGCAGGTATGCTCCTATCATACACGGATCAGGAGAACAGTTAATGATCAGGGCTGAAAGCGTTAGGGAAATAACATTAAAAATGAAAGCAAATTGAAATAATAGATTACCAATACACAGAAAAAGCTGCTGGTTTGGGGTTTTTGTTAATGGATGTTAAATACTAGCAAGAAGGAATATAGAAACTTGTGATTATAGTAGATGGACAGGTTTTTAGCTAAGAATTGGGAATATATCTTCTGAATTGGGATACTTATTTTGAAGTTATTAAACATTAGTGGTGTTGAATAGTACATAGGCCTGTCTTTTTCACATTAAAGAAAAACGAATAGGGTTTTAGCTTCTAGACCCTATTATATTGTTAATTATAATCTATTCAAGAACATGTTTAGCTCTTTAAAGTATGCTTGTAGTAAAAATCAAAGAACCAAAACAAAAAGCCCACATGTAGACTGCTGTTTTTTCTGGACAGAGTAACTTACTCACCTGTGTATTCTAGAACTTGTACCACTAACGGAAAAGTCTGTGCTATGAATTGTGTTGCCTTGTGCTTCTGCAGTAAGGAGACTGCTTAGAAAGTTCAAAGTCACCATCACAATCAGTAGCTGATGTCCATAAAGTTGTGATGCTGTATTTAAAGTGGAAAATTTAATGAGATCTGTTGGAATCTGATATGGTATCATCGACTGGAAATGTGGGAGGCACACAGGTTCAAAGTTTGACTCTGGTTTTGCCTTTTCAATGCTGATGATTTCTTCAGTCTTCTCCTATTCTTGCCTGTAAAGATTAGAAACCTGACTACATAAAAATACAGTATCAAGTGAGAGGGAGGGTAATGGAGAAATAAATACACTATTCAGAGTGCTTCTGGCTCTACTAATTTGCTGGTTTATAAACATATGTGTATGTGAGCACTCTACTAGTACTATCAAGCATACCAGAAGAATTTAATTCATACCCTTATTGACTTCATATAGATCGGTCATGATTAACTTGGGAACACAAAACCAACTCCCAATCATTAATTCCTTGTCTAACTGTTTACAGCTTTTCTACTGACAACAAGAAAACACTGGTACAGTACCAGAAACAGGCAGAGGAGTCCCCAGGTTTGGAGCAGACCCTTGGTTTACGAGGTCCTGATGCATCTGAAATGACGGCCAAGAAAGTGTGTGGTGCTACTAGTCAAACCACAGGCTCGGTCTTTTTGTTTGAAGACTGCAAAAACACAGGTACCCAATAAAGAAGACTCCTGTAGCAAACCATGTTTGTGACTACTCAGTCAGACTGAATGACTTGGGGCAAAAGTTGAAGTCTGAAAGATCATCTGAACTGCTCCAAAGAACAGCTCAGAAGAGGACTGTTGGAGCTAATCTGCCCACCAGAGGCAACTTGTGATGTTGATCTGTTCCTTGGTTACCACCAGGTTGGGTTTTGGTACCAGGATCTGTTCAGGATTAACAAGAAGAAGGTGTAACAAAGGTGTAAATTGTTTTGTTGAGGTAATGGCTATGCATAGATGAAGAAAGAGAGAAAGAGTGGAGAAGTTTCTGGAAGTGGGCTTTACAGATGCTCCCATGTAACTGGATGATACGTAAGGTGATGACAGGATAAATAAGGTCCTTTTGGCTTCTGCTGGTGTGACAAGGAACATGTAGAGTAAAACCAAGTTACTCAAACTATAAATATACGTTTAAGCCTTTTTTGACAGAGCTAAACACAAAACGACAATAAATTTATTAGTGGGGGAAAAAAATGCAGCATTGGACACATTGTAACTTAATTTTGTACCTTTCAGAGCTTGATGCTCAGGATCATGTTTTATTACCTCTGGAACATGCAAATTCAGCTAGAATGGATGAACCTGCATCTACCCCCATTACAGGAGCAGGCAGAAAGTGTCTGTTTCCAGTAAGGATCACCTCTGGAACTCCAGTTCTGCCTGAAGAAATGGTGCCCCAGGTTAGATTTTCCTTAAGATAGGACCAGCACAAGACTCATGTGGCAGTTACGAAGATCAAGTAGAAATCAGACTTGTGTGTTGATGATGTGCTCTTCAGCTAAAGACTAAATTTTGACACAGGCTGATTTACCACAACTTCCCTGCCCCTTACATTTTCTCCATGTGGCTAACTGGTGACAATGTGTTTAAGACATCTGTGGGTACGTGCTGTGCTGCTTCGGGAGAAACTAAACCAAAAGTGCAGTAAACTATTATTTACCCATAGCAGCTGCACAGACTAGTCCCTTTCCTATTTCCTACACCAGTGACACAGCCCCAGTGTGGGTATGTATGCCCAGGGGTCCATACGTGCTTATATATCTCAGCGTGGACATGCAGATTTAATTTCTGATCTCTTAATTATTCTTTCTGCCAGCAAAGTCCTTTTCCCTTAAGACATTAACTCTGTCACTTAAATATTTACATTGTAGGAATCTGTGCTGGAGGAAGAGGTGCTTATTTCAAACCCAAAGATAGATCCTGAAGACAATGAAGATATTAATCCATGTGACAGCAAGTTCACAGTGAAAGGCTTGGGGATGCTTTCTACTTTGTGTAACTTATGCCTGGTTCAGGCAGAAAATACTCTTCAAGGAACTGGTAAATCATATTTAATGCTATTATGTCCAATCTGTTTCAACCACTTCCATCAAACTTTAATCCAGACAGAAGGAGAGACAATCTTCTCATTTATTACCTAAGTGTCTTGCTCACTAGACCCAATATATAAATCATTGCTAGGCAAGATGGTGGAGATATCTCAAAGGTTTATTATGAGATATGATTACGCTGTTTCCTTAGAACAAAATCATAACTTATTCTGATTGTGTCATTAACAATTTACTCTCTTTTGAGGCATTTTAAAAATAATTTAAGGGTGTTCTTTTTAAAAGAACATAGATCAGTCGAAGATAGACTTCGACAGGACACGCTGGAGTTATTTTTATTTCCAGGTTTTATCTCCAGTTCATATTTCTTCCTCTCAGTAGGACATATACAAATAAAACTGGCTGTTTATATATGAGTCAGTTATATCATTTACATAGTTCTGGATATGCATAATCTCTGTATTATAAATATTTACATATTGTGGCAATATTTTGTATTTGTGTTATTCTTTCAATGAACTATCTTTCTGTATTTACTCCTAGATACCTCAGTGAGGGAGACTATAGAATTGTGCAATTTAGACTTAAAAACAGCGGTCTTAATGACAGAAGTCTGGTATAGGCTGCATGTTAACTAGATTCTTAAGCCTAGCTTTGAGCATGTGGACATCAAATTGCCTGAAAGAAATCCTGTACCTCAGGCAAAGAGAAATCTTTCCATGGGCTGCCATAAACTCCAGCAGCAAGCCTTAGATCCTTGTAGTCATGGCTGCTTTGTGTAGCTGAGATAAAGAATCACCCTGTATTTGCCTTCTGTGCCAATAATCTGTGTATTTCAGGTGTTGCTACATCATCCTTAGAAGAAGTAGAGAAAGCACATGAGGATCAAAGCAGTCATAAAAGTCTAAGAGAAAAGCAGGACCCTTGCAGCCCATTTCAGGCATGTGGCAAGATTATAATTCATCTGGGTTTTTCTCACATAAACTTTTGGCAGAAGAAATCCTTAGTATTGGCTGTCATGGAGATATTGTGCTTGGTACTCAGCTTGCAGACAGAGAAGCTGAAGTTGTACTGAGGTTTTGTTGTATCGTGTTCAAATAGTGCTCTTGGGTTTTGGGCAAGTCCAGTAGCAATTCACTGGTATTCTTTAGGTTTGCTGTATATTCAGTGATTCTTGATCCTACTCTCTGCAGGCTGGGAAAAAGAAGAAGGATCCTTCCTCTGATGATGAAGATGAGGAAAGAAGATCAACGTTGATTTCAAATGGAGTTACATTAGTGAAAACCCAGTTAAGAAAAGAAAGGTCATCAGAAGAACAGAGGTACTGTACCTGTCAAGGCTGAAACTCTCAGTCCTACCTTCCAGTTCTCTTACTGACATGTCAAACCTTGCCTTGCTTGTTTTATACCCATGGCTGTGGTCCTCTTCTGGAAAGCAGAGGCAGACCTGAAAGACATTTTTTTTGGTCTTGTATAGCTTAAAACCCCCCAACAAAACCAAACACAAAACCCCAACACACAGAGGCCAAACCAAACAAACAAAAAAAATCCAACACCAAAAATCCTTTTGTAAAAGGAGTTTGATATAATTCTTGTCACATTCATCAAGCACTCTCTGCCAAGCTTTACCAGACGATCTAATTCTATGGAGACAGTCAAAGGGGTGTTTTGGGCAGGGGTGGAATTGTCTTCAGAAGGCTGTGGGCTAGACAGAAAGCATCTGAAGTAACAGGTAAACCACTTTGCATTATGCTGTCTGTAGGTAGCAAATACACCCAAAGATATTTAATGTTCTACTCAACATTCTTGAATGACCGTGCGTACCATACACTTTGTAACTTCAATGTAATTCAACTATAACGTTATGTTTTCAGATTTAGCACAAACTCTGAGAGAAAACTGGAAATCGCACGTATAGATGAAAAAGCACCTTCTGAAATCTCTTTGTCAGAAGGTAAGAAATACCTTTTCCCAGTAGGGTTTCTGTTGTTATTTAATGTACGGCCTGAGTAATGGCTCTTCCTGGAGTTTGTCCATAGAGGATAATAGCCTCCTACTTGTATCAGGGAGTGAAGCTACTTATAGGGCTAAAATAATACAGATCTTTATAAAAATCCTGCACTCAAACTCTTCTCATCAGCTACACTGGACACTATTGTATTTGCTACATTACTGAGTTCCTCATCTTTATTTGATGTCTGATTTTTTAAATTTTTTTTTTGGTACAGTAATATTAAAATCAGTCCTAATCTTGGCTATGTATTTAATGCTACTGTCTTCTGAATGTACTTTACAGCTCAGGATTACTGGATTTGCATCCTAAACTACCTGTTGGCAACCTCTTCTATTAAACATTTTTTTTTCTGAAATGCTGATTTTTTATTTTTTTTTTTTTAATTTCTTTTAAATGTTTCAGTTAAAGAAGTGGAAATGCCTGTTCCTCATGAGATCCATCAGGTGGATGCTAGTCAGTGTTTGAAGCATTTGGACCATATTTCTCATGAAGCTTCTGATGAAGAACTGAATTTAAAAGCTTTTTCTGAAGGATTAGCTTCTACTGAATCATCGTCCAAGTCAAACAACTTCTCTCCGAGATGTGAAAGTGCCAAATCAGACTCTTCACTCCCAGAGTTTCAGAAGGTGTCTGCAATTTGGATTGATATCTCAGAAAGCTCCATTTCAGACTCTGAGTTAGAGCTGAAAAACGGACAGGACACAGATGTTAGCATCCCAGAAGAGTTTGTCTCTGACAACGCTGATGTGTTTCCTAATGTTTCAAAAGAGATGCTAATAGCAATAAGTAATGGAAAGGAGACATTACCGAGTGACAAACATGATGATCATGAAGTGCCTGACGATGACAGCACTGAGACTTCATCACACTCCCAGAAATACCCTGGAGATGTTTCAGATCGTGTCTGCACGGATGATTTGCTTGCTTTCATTCCATCAGGCAAAATAAATGCCTCCAAACCAAAGTCAGCAGATTTCTCCCAACCTGATAACCCTGCCAAGGGAATGGATGAGAAACACCTGGGTACCTCGGAAAATTACAATAGAAACAAAACCTGTTCTCAGCAGATCATAAAACAGGGTAAAGATGCTGTTGCCAGCTCTTCAAGCAGTGATGATATTTACTCACCTAAAATGAACACAACGAAACTTAGTTCTACAACTAGCAGAGTGAAAAAGGATGGTGGAATTAACAGATTATTTGTAGATCAAAATAAAGACCTAATGGGGTTTCCACTGACAGGTTCTTTGAAACATCTAGATTTGGTTACTGACCAACTTAGGTGGCAAGGAGACAGTGTTCCTGACAAAGATACTACAAATAACAAATTAATAACATGTCTATCTTCAAGAAACTTATCAGTTTCAGGAGGCAAAAATAATCATGCACAGCTTTTGAATGAGAGACTCACACCCAGTAAACTCAGTAAGGTTGTATCTCTGCCCACATCCGTGCCAGGAATTTCTGAGGAAGTCCACCCAGAGACCAATTCACTGGAGTCTTTGCAAAAGGTGGCCACAGGAAATCAAAACAACTCAACAAGTGAAAGACAAACCATAAAGGAAGCAAGGAGGGGACTGTTTTCTCCTTTCTCCTCAAAAAGGCAATTGTTTCAAGCTGAGAACTGCTCTTCCAAAGGTGAAGGTGACACCATTTTTATTAGTGACGAGGGTGTCCCTCCAACTGATGAGGATACGTTGTCAGAAATCCTGTCTCCTGCTGATGAAGTATTGTCCTATGGAAGTGCTGACTTGCCATCCCCTAATAAAAAGGATTTGTCATTTCCCAGTGAAGATCTTCCTCCTCCCCCTTTAGGTGCAGATGCAATGAAAAATGATGATTCTACCTTCAGTATGGATGACTTCCCATCTCCACCAGAACAAATGACAGTCTCAGAGACTAGACAGTGTATGGATGAAGATGTATCACTGAAAATGGATGCATTACCCCCATTACCCGATAACACTCTGCCTAAAGAATTTCCCCTGCTCAATCGAGAGAAAACTGATGCTTTTTCAACTCAGGACGGTAGTCTCTTGGAACAATCTTTAGTTAAAACTATTTCCAGTGCAAAAGAGGGTTCAGAATACCAACAAAGAGAACAGGAGGCAGCTTTGCAGCATTTGGAGTTTCTGCCTGTGTCAAACACTGTTTCTTCTGATCAGGCCAGTAAAAGTCCCGACTTCATGATGAAACAATGCAAAACATCCTTAACACTGCCCAAAGATGAGGAGGACAGTGATGACCCACTATTATCTTTTGAAATTGGGGACAGGGTGTTAGTAAAGCAGACCCAGCCTGGAACCCTGATGTTCAAAGGACGGACTTCTTTTGATAGTGGCCATTGGGCTGGTGTTGCACTTGACAAAGCTGAAGGTGATAACGCTGGAACTTATCAAGGGGTGAAGTATTTTGAGTGTGCTCAGCACTGTGGCATCTTTGTCAGACCTGATGAGATTTCACATCTCTTGGGGGCTAATGAAAATGGTTCCGATTACACTGGGGATGAAGACTCTGACTCCTGTGATGAGGAATCCTTCAATGGAGACTGCAAATATTCTGAAGACGGTGAGCAGAGAGCAGGGTTTACAGAGGAGAAAGCAGAAGACACAAAAAGTGCAGGAGAATCAGAAGTGAAAGAAAACCAGTCTAGGTTACATACTGCCTTGCAGTCTGGAAAAGGGCAAAAGTTTCCACATTCTGACCCGTGTAAGTGTAATGAGTTCCTCTGTCCAAATAACTTAATATGCTTGGGATCAGATAAAGAAAAAACAGAACTGGCACAAATAAAACAAAGGATATTTGCAGATGTGCTTCTAATGAAAACCAACAGAGATGAGGTAAACACAAGCAAAAATATTTGTTGCTTGGTAGAAGATCAGAAAAGAAATAAACTTGCTGATGACATTGCAAGTGAACTCGGTACAAAGCTTCTGTTTGACACTTTAATTGCAGTTTCTGAAACGGCTCAACACAAATATAAAAGTGCCTTTGAAAAAGACACAATGAATTATGGCAAAGGCCTAAGACAAGAAGACAATCAGAAACTGTTTCTCCTCAAAGAAAATTCAGTTGCTATCTTACCTGAACAATCAGCAAATGTTTCTGATGTTTTACTGTGTGGTTTTGATATGCTTAGCATTCGTAGTTGTCACACGGTAGCAGAGAGAATTGTAACTAAATTTGTAGATGATGCAGTTAAAGAATATAAGAAGATTAAAAGAAAACACGGATCAAAAGCAGACAAGATATTTTATTCATCTTCAGAGACTTCTCCAACTACTCTGCCAGTAAGTACAGTGAGAAAGTTTTTGTCTAAAGCATTGGACCTGAAATTGGGTCTATGCATTATATTGCCCAGTTGTTTTTTATTATCCATAAAAATTACATCATGTCAACATTTGGAACCAGATTGCTCACTTAATCTGACTGATTGCACATTTAAGGAATTATCCTGCAGCCAGTGGACAGCAAGTGTATGGGGGGACAAGGATGAGCTGAGCAGGGGAATCATGACTACAGCTAGTCCAAACAAAGCAAACACAACTTTTTTGTGGGAATTTGTCAGTTAGTGAAAACTGATAAATCTGCACAAACTTCAATTCTGATTAATTTCAGAGCAAACCTGGACACCTGTCAGATCATCTGCCTGCCTCCTCTGCAGCTCCTGACTGTGAGACCTGCAGCTTTCTAATTTGGTATTAGCTCTGCAGGCAGCTTCTAGCAAAGTCAAGACCCTCAGAGCTGCCAGACTCTCCCTTTTTGTTCAGCCCCTTGGGAGACTTGAACTCCAAATGAAATGGAAGCTTTTGATGCCTGCTGCTTCCAATCCCACAGTGTCTAATTTATACTTAAATAGTCCATCAGGAAATATTACCACAAAAAGTTAAAGGTTTTGCTCTGGGGGGAGTGGGGAGAGTAGTTCACTTTTGGAACAAAAATGCTTCAAAATGTCAAAAACTTGTATAGAACTCCAAATTTGGAATTCTTTCTAATTCTGAATTCTGCCAAATACAGTTAAAATAGGTATTTTTAAATGACACATCAGTAAGCCTTTCTTTCATCACATGAGTATGAAGATGGCTTTAAAGTGTAACCCTAATCACTTGCTAATAATCTCAATACCTGTAAAAATTGTGGGAAAATACGGAGTACGTCACCTGGCTTTTCTTTTTCTCTCTACTGAAGTTCCTTTTAAAAATCCTTGATGCTGGTGTTTTTGGAAGCTCTGAAGATTTTGATCAGCCTAATTCTGACCAACATATGCTGGCAAGGCAAACACAAAAGCAATACTTGTACAAATTAGATCAGTGGCACTCAGCTCCTTGGAAGAAAACTGTGGAAGTTCCTCTTGTGATACCACATTACAGTTCATATGTTAAAAAATTGTCTGCATATGCTGTAGAAGAATTATGGATCCCAGAAAACATATATTCAAATTTCAGTGTGCCAAAGCACTTTGAATGTAATGATCTCCCAGGGAATGATTTGGAAACAGAAAGCAAGAGGATGTATAATCAGGTATTTTTAAAGCACTATTATTAAACCTCTCTAGTGTTCTGTAGGCTGACTCCTATTAGCAAGTACTTAGCATTATTTTAGCTGCTAACACTCAGTATAGCTAAAGGAACACTGGAAGAGGTGTTGCAAAATACTGCTTCTGGTAATCTACTGCAAGATAATTTTACTAGAATAATGATGTCCTTGCTGTGATACAAGCTGTTTGCTAAAGCTCGTCAGTCATACGACCCTGGACATCTAGCCCAGTGTCTGTCGTGTCTGTTCAGAAAAAGTCAAGTTTCTTGGAAAGCTGCAGACTAAAAAGTCCAAGTCTCCTGCCTTAGATGTCCTTCTGAGTTTGGACAGATCTTCATGTTCCTCAGAACCCTGGAACTATTGAGTTTTGTGGACCTCTGCCTACACGAGGAGGTCAAAGGGTCCCATCAAGGCCTCTTGTACAAGCCACCCACGCTTAGTGTTCACGGGTGACTGTCCAATATCTTCTGCTGCGCAGGTTTACAGGCTCTCGAGGCAGTGGTCACCGTGACATCAGCTATAGGAAACACCAGGGATGTAGGTGATGTTAGGAAATTTTGCCCCGAGATGCAAACCTCTGCTGTCACCAACCTACCATCCTTCAAAAGAACCGAGAAAACTTTTGAAAGGGCACCAGTGAGAGATTCAGTTTGTGTTGGTGCTGTACGTCTGTTGTCACAGGTTATATTTGATTTGACCCATGAGTTGCTGTGTGCAGAATATCAGGTGACTGCAAATCCAAATATGTTTCCATGGATGAAAGAAAATTTGGGATCTCGCTGTTCCAGCAGTCTTTGCAGAAGAACAGATGTCAATGATGTCAAGGTACATTCTGGAAATGTGAAGTGTACAATAACAAGAGTCAGTGAAGAGAGCAGATGTTGCAGTGGCAAAAGGACGAAAATGTGAAATTTGGGAGGATTATGGCAGTGTAACTGAGGTCATTGGGGAAGAAAACAGAATTGCTCTGAAATACAGACTGAGCTGATTAGTTTAAATACTTCAAGAGCATGGAATTGTGTAGAGGAATAGAAATTGGGCTTCTAAATCTCCCTGGTTATAACTATCGTGGGTGTAACCTCTAAAGTGATCTGAGGTTTAAAATGTGTTGGTTGGCCAGTATCGATCAGCTGCTTCTAGAACAGCTCCCTAAACTTTGGGTGGTTTCTAGATTTAAAGCTGGATGATCACAGTGGCACCTGTCACTCATTTGCAACCTTCACAGAGTCAGAATTCCTATGAGAAGAATTCTTTTCAGCCTTTTTAATTTTGTAGATGTTTGTTCAGGGTGAAATTATTAAAATAATGAACCTGGAAAAGAATGATTTAGACACAAAAAGAAAATTCCTTAATATGATCAAGTATGGAAACTGTAAGAGAGACAGAGTGGACCTTATTCTGGTAAGCAGACTCCCAGATGGAGATTAGTTTACTTTCTCTTCTCGTGCTTTTGTGAGAATCAAGTTTACTTAAAATAAATTCAGAACTTCAAGTTATTGCCTTCCTTTTCAGTACACTTGCAATAATAATCCAGTATTTCCAGTTCTTGTGAGTAGTTTAAGTTAAATAAATGAACAATGCATATATAAAGTTGTTAGATTAGGTGCAGTGCCTCAGTACCCTTCAGAACTGATCATGCTCTTATTCTTGTAGTAAACATTCATATCAATTTTTATGTTTTAGATTCAGGAGCTCTGCAAAGAAGAATCTCAGTGGACTTACTATGGTGATGATGAATTAACTGTGAAGATGAGAATGACTGAAGACATATTTGATAGCTTGATCCTTGATACAATCAAAGTTCTTAATAAGATTTATCTGAGAAAAGCCTGTGCTTAGAAGTATTTCCCTAAAAGGCCCTAATGGAGGAATTTTAATCCCTGACTTCTTTAGACGAGAAAAGCATGATTTAACAATTGTAATTCTGAACTGGTACCTGATACAATTTTTATGTTCATGTTTAAAGGATGCAAGTAGAGACTTAAGCAGATAGAAAAATATTACACAAAATATTTTCCTTGTGTTTTATGCTTTGGGAATGCTCTTTGTTATCATGTTCAGGTTGTGAATGATGACATGTGCATTATATTTTGAAAATAACATTCAGAAAATCATAGGTGACTGTCTTAAGAATATAAGTGTGAAGATAGAATTAAATCTCTTGGAAACGGAATTGCTGTGCACCTCTGTAGTTTGGAATAAACCCCTCTAACTGGAACAACTCTAAAACTTTTCCTCAAGGGCACAGCAGAGTTAAAGGTGTCTGTGCACCTTTCCTTTTTTTTTTTTTTTTTTTTTTTTTAATATGCTGTGGAACTGGTTAAAAGTAGCCTGGAGATGTCTTCAAGAGACATGTCCTATGGAATGATCTTGCCCTGGCAGGATCTAGAGACAGATATTCAGTTTTAACGTTTACAAATGAGACACATACTGATGTAATGCACTTTAAATAGGATGCTTTTATGTTGGCAACTCCAATTTCTGAAAATTTAGTATGTGCATGCAATTAGGTTATTTATCATGCAATTCACATGAGCCCTTTGAATTCTCACAACATCTAAACATAGGGTGCTGGCTCTGAATTTTAATTGGTAAAACAGAGGAAATAAATAATTCTATTCTTTTGCATTGGCAAAATTGGAAAAAACAAGATATTTAACAAGAAAAATAAGCATTCCCTGAGCATGGTAACTGTTCACTATGTAGATTGCTGTGGTCCCACCGATTTTGCATGGAGAAAACTAATGATAAATTTTTATTTGTTAGTTTTTAAAAATAAATATTGAGGAACTATTTCTTACTGGAAATCAGAAACTGTTCATTATTGAATAGTTGAATGTAAGTAGATCTGACTTATTCAAATCTCATTCAGGGTTTTTACAATCTGGTTTTGGTGGGGAAAAACAGAAATAGAGTTTATGTTTCTATTTTAAAATACTGATGCCTTAACTTGTTTTCTGAATAAACAAAATAAACCTTAAGTATGTAATTCTTATTTATTTTTACTGAAATCGATTAGAATTGCAGATCATATTTTATACATTGCTGTTCTCATTAGTGAATGGGAGTAGCTTTATTGTTTTGCAGACAGCCCCTGGGGACCTTAAAATGCCCTGTCCTGCTAGTTGCCATATGAACAGAAATAAAAAGGCAACTTCTGCCCCAAGCGCATTAACTGCTGATTTTATCCTATAAGCTATTTTCATGTCCCTAGTGGTACATTTTCTTAAGTCTCGGACTTTTATCCTCATTGATTAATTAATCCAGATAAGTTATTTGTTCTAAGAGTAATGGTTTTTTCTTGTCAGTTTATAGTAGAATTTAACTCTTTTTTTTTTTTTCCGGACTCACAGACAAATTGTTGGATACAATGACAAATCTATATATTGAAGCACTACAGTTTTTCAGTTTTATTGTCACTATGGGTTCTGCAGCAACAGCAGGATCCCCGTGTTTGAATTGAAAGCTATTACAAATATGTCCTACACGTGTAAATGAATAGTTGAAGGACTCTTATTTCAACTAGTGCCTCACGCCACGCTATATGTTACACTTGAGGAAGGTAACCGTTATATTTGCAATTAGGTTTGTGAGTGAAGCCTGAACCCTTGCAAGATGCTATATACAGAAGGACATAGCTATAAAGTAACTACTGCTGATGAGAATAAAAGTGTATACAGAGCATGTCAGACATATTTAATATCTCCCACCATCCTGTGTTCAAAACCTTAGATTCTGGCACCCAGATATATTGACCTGTTCAGTCAGTGGCAAGACTTCAATATCAAGATTACTCTCCTTCAAGGTCTAAGATTTTGTTTGCCTTGGTTTTGATCAATATTAACCTCCTGGGTCAATAAATCTTGATACTAGCCTCAAGAGGAGTCATTATCTTTCATAGAAAATGATTATTTCTCAGTTAAACCTTACATTTAATTTTCTTGTAATCCATCTCTTTCATCTTCACACATTTAACAATTCTTCTGAATAAAACGCACTCTAAAATATCTTAGGCACTGAAGTTTTTTAAAATCCTAATTAGCAGCTGCCACAAGATTTTTTTCAATTCTTTGAAGCAGTTGGACTCCACTACTGTAACCACCTAATTCTGTTACTTACAGTACCCAGAGAGAATAGAGACAGAAAACCCCTGAGCTGGGATGTGATACAACTGCGTAATTTATAGTCGTGGATATGGATGTGAAAGATACGTGACTGAACTCCTTCAGGTATTAATGGTCAAGAGAAGAGAGGATCAGGAAAAGAAAAGGCAAAGGTGGCATAAATCTGTTACTCAGTTCTCAAGAGGATTTTTACTGTAAATAGGATCCCTGCCTTTGCACTGATGGGGGATTACCAGCCAGAAACAATGATAGACTAGATTCTAAGTGCCTGAAGTAAGAATTTGGACACATTAGTTTCCTACTTGTTCTTGAAGGATTAAAAGCAGCATTTGTGAGTAACAGAAACAAGAATTATCTTTTCAGGGACCTGCCTTTCATTATCTGAGTTTTAAACTCTTGTGAAGTCGCCCTCTGGGGACATTGTTGGTTTTCCGTCGCTTAATGTAATGAAAACTCTTGAGCCTGTGTTTACAAATGAGACTTTCGTACTGTGGCTACAGCTGTAAAAGATGCTACAATCCATTACCAGTGCACCGCCAGTCTGCATTTACTAAAAGGGCAGAGTTTCTGACATCCACCTCGGAGCTCACAGCGTCCGACACGCAGCCTCTTATCGCGTCTTCGGTTTTGAGGAGAAACGACTCTTTCCTGCCGAGTGATATACTTTGGGATCAAACAGTTCTCGACCCAAAGGCTGGGCCTTTATAATCTCTTCTCAGTGAGAAACTTCATGAAGTTGAAACTTCTGTAAAATCAGCGGCCAAGCTTTAACCTCATTAATTTTACTTTTTTTTTTTTTTCTTAGACAGTCCCCCTGAGTGAAACGCAGCTCAAAACGCAGCGGCAAGGGGTTTATTTGTGGTGTGTCCCTGTCACCAGCGTTTGGCAACGCCCTGGGGACTGTCTCTTATACAC
>NW_020799122.1:2950174-2979926 GCF_003259725.1 Athene cunicularia | reverse complement strand
CGTGGCACCCGCGTGGGCCGCAGCCTGGCCTCGTGGTCACCCGTGGGGTGCTCGGTGCAGCGGGGCCCCCTCTCCCCGTGTCACCCCCGCGGGCCTCGGCGGTGCTTTGACCCACGTGGCCGCGCTTTGCGTCGAGGCGCGGGAGCGTTGTCCCTCTTCACGCGTCTCTGGCCTTTGCCGCGCTGCCAGAATGGCCCACGGGACAAGGCGAGTTGTGGAGGATAGTAGCGAGTCTCCAAATTAAAGGTTTCGTAGGAATCCAGGGATAAAACATCACCGCCTCTCACACACACAGAGCGATCCAGCTGCGGATTTACACGCAAGCGTCTCCGCGTGTGTTGCAGCGTGCGAGTGGACGCGCTGAGGCACAGGAGGTACGTTTAGACTAAACTCCTTTGAGGCAAGATCTTTATCTTCTGAATGTTTTGTAAAGAGACTAGCCTATTTTAGAGGTGAAACCAAAAATAAATATCGTGGTACTGGAGAGGCTGTGCATGTACTTGATTTATATCTTATAAATTCAGTGTAGCGTGAAGGGACTAGAAGAGGGAAAGGAACCAACAGGAAATAATGCAAAAATCAAGCTAAGTGAGAGTCAGATTTTCAGATTTATCAAATACTGGCCTCTGCAGTTTATATTGAGGGAGACCTGCCTTGCTGTGTCTTAGTCTGCTCAGTTTTTTTGGCAGGTGAAGTGTTTTACTCCTTTTGTAGATCTGAAGTAAGGAAACGAACAGGCCCCTCATGTGTTGGTTGGATTCAGTACCTCTGGTGGGGAGAAGACCTGAGGTCACATTTGTAGGAAATATTAGGCTTAATATAGTGGTGTTAAAGACTTTTAAACTACTCTTAGTTAAGCATTTGACTCGAGGCATTTCCAGGATGGAGACAGTGGTTCTCATGCATTCACATGGCTTCATTTTGAGAGGGAGTGAGGAGCTCCGGCTCTTCTGTGGCAGCCTGGTATGTGAAAAGTGTTCACCGTTCTCATGAAACATGGGTGCAGTGTTAGGTGTATGTGGGTTTACATACACAGAAATGGAGGCCTATCCAAAAATAGGGCCTGATGAACTCATCCCATGCTGAGGATTGCTGACTGATGAGCAGAAACTCACAAACTGAGAAACACAGAGCATTAATGGTTTCAGAGGATTTCAAATGCTCCTTACTTGCATGGAGTTTTTGTTCATACAAGCTGTAGGTTTTTTCTGTTTTCATAAGTTTCGATTTGAACTGCTTGTGGCCAAAATAGTAGTAGCTTTTCTTTTTTGAAGAAAAGTAAGAACGAAGGTGTTTGCACACTTCACTGAAGATCACAAAGAGCATGAACTGACAGGAGCTTTTGTCAAAGTTAGACGGATATGTTTATATGCTCCTACAGCAGCGTGGTACCTTTGTAGGTAATACTTTTTGTAACTTGTAATGACTACTTCAGATATATTTTTTTCTTTCTCATCTGCAGTCATGATAACTGCAGATGATGTTATGCGCTGGTATTACTATAACCAGTTAAAGGCCTATCTACTCTTTAATCCATTGAGGTTTTATGAAGACTTTCGTTTTAAAAGTAGATTTTTATGTGTGTGGACATTGGCACTACCAGCAAATGCAATTGGCTTCTGGTGTTATTTCTCAGCAAAATGTTTCCATTTTAAAGTTGGAATGAATGGATTTTAGTAGGAGACTGAGAACAGTCACACTTTTTATGGGTAGCTTCATCCAAAAAAAATCCCAAAACCATTTTGCCCGCTTAGATGCAATATTTTTCAAAAATGTTTACTCATCTGCTAGGATATTGCAGGTCTCTCTGAGGACACAGACTCATCTACATTAGAGAACTCCTAGGTCATTGTGGTTGTTTTATGCTAATTTGGTGTGGCCCAGTTAAATTGGTACAAATACTTCGTCAATACAAGGCCTGTGCTAATATACTTAAATTTTATCTAATTTCTCATTTGTTAAATCTTGGCAATACTGTCATTGCAAATGTTATAGCAGAACATAATCCTGAAAAATAGGAGCAGTGCTTGTTTTTGTGTAATTTACATTTTGAGTCTGATGCTCCCTCTTCCCTCAGAACAGGCTTTAAGCAGAGAGTCATTGCTGCTGCATTTGTAATCACACATTTAGTTTTATTACAGTAGGGTCCAAAGTGGTCATTATAGTTAATTGTACTTTTTTCTGTCTTAAAAGATGATTGAATCTATCCACCAAAATGCCTGTGGGCTGGAATTATGTGTAGTAATTTTCTGTGCAGAAATAACAAACCCCTGGAAATCCCATGTATGACAACCCTCGAATTATGTACAGAAGCAATCCACTCCTCTGGATTTGGAACAACTGTTCCAAATCTAGCAATAATGATTTCCTTCTAGAAATTGTTCTTCAAACACGTTTGGTGGGGAACTGCAGAAACCTTGTCATTATTCAGGAAACAGCCAGCGGGTTAAAATATGTAACTCTTGAGTAGCAGGGAGAGATTTCCTCTTAACCCCCTGACTGAAGCTTTGTAGTGGGAGATGATACACAGCATTTGCATCTGCCTGCTGGAGGGAATATGCAAGGTTTCTGCAAAGAGAGTATCTTCCTCGTAATGTGCTGTGACTGCTGTGTTGGTATTCTGCAGCATTTCTTAAGTGGGAGGTTTGACCAACCTGCTGGATTTCCAGTTTGTCCAATACATTCATGTTGCTCATTGGAACTTGCTTAGCATAAACAGACATAGTGTTGGTTAATATGATTTCACTCATCTACCCCTTTCATATGTGAGTTAGTATTTCAGAAATACTCATTTAAAATTCATCAGCATTAAAAAAACAAACAAAAAAAAAACTAGGCTACAATGCCACTGTAAACATACACAGACTGGGCTGTGCACTCCAACAACTTTCGCATCCTTTAGAAAGGAAAAGCTCCTTTTGAAGCAGAAGCAAATGCTAAGCAGCACACATCCCAGCTGGTGCTCTTTAACCCAAGTATTTAGCTAGAGATGGCTTTGCATTATTGTGGGAGGCTATTTGCATGGGGTTCATTGTGCTTCTCTTCATTGTAGGGAGGGGGATCAAGACAGGTGGAAAAAGGAGGAGGAGTGGTGAAAGTGGAATGAGATAGATACCCAGAAGCCAAACTTTTTTTTTATTTATTTTGCATTTTATTTGATTAAATAGACTGTTGTATCTTTTGTGCTCCTGTGAATACATGCCCATCTGCTCCAGCATGCTTGTAGTTACTCCTGGTGCCTGTTCAGCTGTTGGCATGTTCAGCACAACTGAAATTCTCCATCAGCTGCCCCATCCTCTACCAAAGACAAATAAAGGTCAAGCTAAATTTCAAAAGCAGCTAGGCATGCAACTAACTGTCAATCAGATCATGAACTTGATGAAGCTTTCATGCTCTTTGCTATAAAAGCAAGTTTAATTTTAGTGCTTTTTAAATTTTATTGATACTTGAGAATTGTGGTGTACCTTCAGATTCTGCCCACAGCTGTTTTGATTTAGCTTAGCTTTAAAAAGGAACTGTCTGAGGAGTCTTTTGGAGCAGTTCTTCCTTAAAGTGATTGCTGCACTGGAGCATGGCTCAAAAAGATAAGTTCCTAACAAAATGAGAAGGAAAAAGCCATAAATGAGTTGAAAGCTTTTACTGAATTATATAAGCATATTTATAGAAATACTTGAGGTTATTGCTATGAAACATTTATAAAGGAAACTTACAGTTATGTTCAAACTCAACTATTTAGCACTCTGGTTAAAACTCAAGAGATTCTGTGAGGGCTATCTAATGTATTCCTGAACAGTATGAAAAGATAAAGACAGCTTTCAGTACACAATAGGTGAGCCTTGGGTTGCGTGTGCGATTCTGGAGGCCTCTGAGAAAATTGTAAGTTTGGTGAATAGCGAGGCCTTGTTAAAACAGCCCTAATACAAGGTGCATCAAATTCATGGTTTTGTACTTGACAGCCACGTGGATGAGTAACTGTTGGATTAATTTTATTCAGCTACGGATATTCTGCATGCTTTATTTTCTGAGCTTAGCTAATGGTGAAAGCCGGGGAATACAATCCGGTACCTTGCAAGCGTTGGGTTGGTCCCTATTTCATCTTCCTGGGTTCAGTAAAATGTCTTCGGCCCTGCAAGTGCTTCATTGTTTGTTGGGATTCTTCTTATGTAGGTGTATTGAAAATACAGTTGCAGCTAAGAAAAACAGGGAGGTTTTGGTTATTTAAAAAATCAGTAGCTTGTATTACGCTTGACAATAGAAACGAATAGCAAATGAGAATTGACCGGAGGCTTGATTTTTATGCCACTGGAATCTATTGGAGTTCTGTTGTTGATTTCTGTGGGAAGCAGGGTAATCCATCAGCTGGGATCCACGATCACTTCTGCTGCAAATTGAAGGATATCTTTGTTTTCAGACTGGGAATCTGCAATTAGAGTTGGTGTGCTGGATTGTGGGGAAGAAGAGAACTATGAGACGTGCAAAGAATATGGTATTCACTATTACCCAACTTTTAGGGTAAGTGGCATCATATATTGCCTTAGGTAAATGCATGCTTTATAGTAACTATAACAAACTTACCTGTGCAGAGTGTTATGTGTTGTTCTTTAGCTGGACTTTTTCTTTGCTTTTGGTGAAAAAGCTGCAGGGCTGATAAAAGATTAATTTGAGTTCTTGCTGAACGCAATAGCAGATGCAGTTAGTTATAGTAGTAACTCACTCCTTAGTTCTGAATCTGAAAAAATTCTTATGGGAAGAAGATACCATTCTAGAAAATACTATAACACCTAGTTGTGATATATTTAATTAGATAATAACAATTTGTTTAAGTATTTTTCTAATTCAGATGTTCATGATTATTAATAGTGGGTTTAATTTTGATGTATGGAAGTAAAGGTAATACATTGAAATTGCATCATGAAATCATTTTATTTTATGACCAGAGCTCCAATTAAAAATTCACCCTTGATTGATCCTTCACTAAATAATCTGCTAAATTTCATAATTTGCCAAAACTGAATTTTACAAGGGATCTTGTGTTTGCCAAAAGTATCTACTATTGTTTATCTTCAGATCTAAGTGCAGTTTTTAACTGCTCTTTGTTAATCTGTATAATCACATATTTAACCATAAGTATAAGCAGAATGTGATGGATGGAGAGGATCGAATAATCTGTGTTTGTTATGACAGGAGAGGGGACAGGAGACATTTCACTGTAGAATTTGTGATGTTCTACCCTGATAGAAAGAACAATACTCTTTTTTTTTAATCTTTAAAGGTTTTGGTGTAAATTGGAATGTACTCTTTATTAGACACTAAATCTTTTCTGGTTTATTTTTTTGTCGCAGAAGGCAGTCAAGCTCCATTATATATCCTGTTTAGCCACTGGAGGGAGTTGAGAAAATGTGAACAGTGTCTTTAAGTATATACACAGTTGGTAGTACTGATTTGGTAATCAGTTAAGTCGTGTTTGGTTTAATGTTTGCAGTAATGGATCAATATACAGCATTGAATTATGCATTGTGGTATTTTTCCTCTAAAGTTGGCTTTATTGTGTATCAGAGTTTCGCCTGCTACCCTTGTATAGTTGGGAAGCAGGTCTTTGAAAGTAAGACGGAAAACTGTCTTCTGAATAGATAAAAATCTTTTGTAATTAGAGCTGTAAAAAGTAAGTGTCTGGGAAGTCATTTTTGTTTCTAAACTGAACTTTCGTCTTATACAGGGAGTTA
This sequence comes from Athene cunicularia, assembly GCF_003259725.1. Classification (NCBI taxonomy): domain Eukaryota; kingdom Metazoa; phylum Chordata; class Aves; order Strigiformes; family Strigidae; genus Athene; species Athene cunicularia. The sequence goes on along the minus strand of NW_020799122.1, from coordinate 2,974,203 downwards.
TTTTCATAGCATTAATACATTTATTTTTTTTTCCCACATAGTACTTCAAAGCATTTACAAAGCAGTTTACTACTGGAGAAAATTACAAAGGTAAGAATGCCCTACTGTAAGAAATCCCCAAAGCAGTTGTCCTATCAGCCAGGAATGTGCCACACAATAAGCAGAATCTGTTTGCCTGTCAATTAGTTTAGACAGCTAGAGATGGGATGGACACTAAATAGCTCTATAAGATAGGATATTACAAGTACTGTATGAAAATGGAATGTCAGGCAGAATTTTAGACAGGCAAAACATTTGTTCAAGAGCTTAGGGCTCTCACACCTCATTTTTTTTTAAATGTTGTTAATTTTCACAAATGGCTAGATAATTTTTTTTAATTCCTTTTTTTTTCCACCACACACCTCATCACCATGAGATCCAATTTCCTCAATCCTGACTGTTGCTTTTTGATTTGTCGGCCACTTTCCAGGCATCCTGAGTCTCGCTGGGAAAACCCCTATTCAGATGTTGACTAACTGAAAACAGGCTTATCCTGTGTGTCTGACAGGATCACAGCTTGAGGTGGTTTGTCTGGGGACAAAAGTAATGTTGTCTTTTTCAATGGATTAACATTTAAAAGGCCAGAGGTCAGAATAGAGACCACCTGCACCATTAACCCTTCATGTAGAAATAGACCATAGTTGTACCTGTTACTTTTTGGCATTTGTGAGAGTTTGTGCTTTTTATTTTATTTCTTTGAAAGCAAATAAAATATCCTCACAATTCAGTTATTTCCTCGTATTGTTACGTGACTTTGTAACCTCACCTGGCCCATTTGATAAGAATGGCACACCTTTATGTTTTTTAGTGCATGATGAATATCCATATTGCAAAAAATCTACCGAAGGTGCTCACGCCAGCTGTTGTGAAAATGAGCACGGATTCAGAATGAAGCATTGTTTGAAGAGAAAATCAGCAAGGCAGGCAGATGGTTAGATTTGGAAAAGTATTGAGGCTTTATTAATCTTGGAGTAGGATGACAGCTTTTAAATATGATCTCATCTCAACATTAAAATGAAACCCTACAACAAAATCCCTAGTCCCTATTCTTCAGCCAAAGAGTATTCTGGTTTTTAAGTCCGAATTTAAAACAAAAACCTGACACAAGAAAAACATAAGACTGTATGAAAACCTGCATGGGAGTAAATTTTTTCCCAGTTTTCTGAAATGGTGTGGTTTTTTGTAACCTGTGCTCAGCAGGAGCAGATCGAGAGCTGCAAACAGTTCGTCAGATGATGATTGACTTCTTACAGAACCATTCCCAAGAGTTGAGACCGCCTGCTTGCCCGCCATTGGATCCAGTTTCGTAAGTTCCTTCTTTAAATTACAGCTGGTGTATGCTTACTAGGTTAATTAAATAAAATGTAGAAGGTCCTATTAAAGATGAAGTAAGCTTTTTTCTTATTATCGGTTCTACTACTAGATTGTAAAAGGGAATTCTGTCAGTAACAGTAGGTGCATTGCATTCTACCTGTGCTAAATAGTTTTTCTTTTCTTAAAAGGTCTGGTGATATTACTTCTCTTTTTGACAAGAACAGCCATCATTATACTGCTGTTGTGTTTGAAAGTAATAACTCCTACGTTGGACGAGAGGTAACGTGTGACTTATGAATGACATAATGAATGTGAATAAATGTTATCCTAACACAGCTGAATTTTATGTTAATTAGCCAAGCAACAAACTTTCTGATTATAGGACTGAATTAAAGGGTCATAAAGAGCAGGTCACGCATATTTGAGATATCACCAAGTCAAGGGATTATACAGGGCTCTTGTATTTAGTCACACAGAGGATCTTGCTTACTAATGAATGTGATGTCATGTTAACTTCTTCCACTCATGTTTTAGTGGAAGATTAATTTATCATTTTCACTGTTAGCAGAATTATTTTTTTTTCTTTCATGTTCTAGAAGATTACAACGAAAATACTGTCAGATTATGTTCCTGTTTTGTTACTGCAAGAGAACCATTCATAATGCTCATTCTTCTGGGCAGCTTTTGTGATTTCAACTGTTGATAATTATCTGAATTTTCTGGTTCTTTTTATACACGTATGGGTTTTAGAAAATTACATTCTAAATTAAGATGATAGCATCAAATTATTTTCACAGCTCTGAGGCACTGAGGAAGTCTTTGGTTTTTTGCTTCTCCCACCCCCCCCAAATAAAATATTTGATTTGGCATCATTTCACCACCTAATGAGCCTGCTGTTAGCTTAGACAACTGTTACTTTTCTCTTCCTGCCAAGATCTAGGATAAGTAAAGAAAATAAATTGCATAATTATCTAGGCATAATCTGTGTAGAAACATCCAATGTCTGTGAAATGTTTCTAATTAGATTTGATGCTGAGATGGCCCAGTTGCATAAGTGGAGGAGAGCGTGCTGCCAAAAGCGAGAATCACTTTGAGAAACAGGCTGCTTCCAGACATTTGTTTTCTGGAAGCTGCTGTGTAGATACAAGTGGGCATTACTAAAGAGAAGAAATGTGATGATTATAAAGTTCTTCACGTTTTTATCACACTCGCTTTAGTTTTATTACCTACTGTTGTAGGGCAAGACTGAGTGTCATCTGATTAACAGCAAGTGGAGTCTGCTTTCAGAATAAAAAAAAAATGCTAACATTGTGTAGTATTTTAGCTTTATGCAGTAGTTTAGTGAAATAGAAAACAACGTTGCTTTCAGGTTTACAGTATAAGACAATATGGATAACCTAAGTCAGCAGTTAAAGAAAGGAAGGACATGTGTTTATCACTGATGAAGGGAAGGAGGGGTCTCTTGAATTACAAGTTTGAAAGTAATGATAATATTCACCTGAAAGGGAGAAGTATAGTGGAAACTGAAAATAACAACAGGAAGAAGATACAGAAGAGGCAGAGAGGGGTAAAAGAATGACAAGTAGAAATGTAAGAAGAGTCGGAAGAGTGGAAGGTTTTGTAGGTAAGAATGGAACATTTGAAATGGTAGTGTAAGAGCAGAGGGTAATGGAAGGATGTGACGAGAGTGGCCGTTAGAATGGCAAAAGCAGATGCCTTTAGCAGTGGGATCTTAAAGGATTTAAGAAGGGAATAAATTAGTGTTTAAGGTTTTTTTTCTAAAGGGCAAATTTTCATTACTTATAACTGAGTCATATTTGTAGGTGCAGCTTTGCCTATAGTTTGCAAAGAATTCTGATAGTTGAGTCCTGGCAAACCCTTGAGGCACGCTGATGTTACCACCTTCTTCTGCCTCCTCTACCCTTTGCTGAATTTTAAATCTTGCAAAGAAATTTGTGCCCACTCCCAGCTGCTCTAGTGCAAAAGTCCAGCATCAGGCTTGTGCAGCTGACGGAGATTGGTTTGAGCTGGGATGCTGGGCTGGGAACTGGAGCACTTGCGATACAGGCACCTATCCCTACATGGAGTCTGCTGTGGGGTTGGTAAACAAAAAGAGCTGAGCAGACAGCTGGGTGCTGTGACACCACAGGCTACACAGCTTGGTTTGGCAGGGCTTGCCAGGCAAAGCCTCAGCTCCTGTGGAGCCCTGAATTGATTTTGAAGTCATGGACTTTGACATCAGAAACAGTGGTGGGACCAATGTTTCCTCACTCTCTGAAAACTTGCCTTTAGACTCTTACATATATAACATGAACCATAAACCTGTTGGTGCCAGTGGAATATCCTCTGGGCTATTTTGAGGTTTATGAGGACATATTATCATTCATTCTCATGTTTTCTTCAGACGTTAGACTTCAAAGAGAAAAGATCAGGATAGACCAAGAGGAGAAAATGGAAGATGGGAGTAATAATTTCCAGAGAAGAGTAAATCTGCTTTAACTGAAATTGTTAGTGTCCACAGAATACTCGCAGATATACTTCCTTGGTGAACAGCTTAATGATACCCTTAAAGGATGATGCACTTCACCTATTTATCTGTCTTGTCCTACAAGATTGGATATTCTTTGAACAATGTATAATTCATGTCATCTTTTCATTACCCAGGTTATCTTAGACTTGATCCAGTATGAAAACATCATTGTAAAGAGAGCACTGAATTTTGATAAGCCTTTGCTTGAGAAACTTGGTATTACCTCAGTCCCTTCATGCTATCTGATACATCCAAATGGGTCCCATGGATTAATTAACATGTAAGTGGTTATTTGAGGTAGATGGGGAGGTTCACTTAAGCTATAAAAACAGTTTCCATAGCTTGCTTTCGTCCAAAGTAAGTTATTCTATAACCTTTTGCGTGGATATAGTGACAGTGTGTCCTGGCATGTAATCAATACATTGTACTGACTGAAGTTGTGTGTTGCATTTCTTTGTGTTTGAAAATTGCCTGCCTTGAATGCTCTCTAATAATTATGAACTAAGCTAGTGGTCTTGTTATACAGTTTGCTTTGTGAATGCTTGTAAATCACAGACGTGGGTTATGCCAGTGGAAGTCAGACTTCATCATTTAGTAGGGAGAACAAGCCGAAATGATGTGCTGGCTAATTATAACCCTTGTGGTGTTTGACTACAATGACAAGTTTATACTGCTGACAAAACTCACTTGTGAAGTCGATGATTTGCAGTAGTGTGTCTAACTGGAAATAAAAGTTCTAGGCCAATGTTTGTGGTTTGGGTTTGATATGCTGAGAGGCATGAGCTGGGTGGTGTTAATGAACCATTTAATATTGTTACCTCTATTTTTAAAAAAGAGACCTAATATTACTTTTGCTTACCACTGTTGCCTATTTATAGCTTTAACCTGTGATACTTCTGAAAGGAAAACACTTTGGAGTAAAATTGGAAAAAAAATTGATGAAGCATCCAAGTTCTTCAAAAGACTTGCTTCTGAGTCAAAATACTTGTTCCATGTGAACACTGCCTGTGTAAGGTGAATGGACATTTTGATGGGCATGATGTGTTCTTGGAATTTCAAACCACTAATCCAAATGATCGTTATTACTATTCCTAAATTGAACATTCTTTCATTTCACTTTGTATCAAAACGTAACGTGTTGCACTAGGACTGTAAAACATAAAGCAAAGTGAATATCTTATAAGCGTACTAATTTGCTTTGGATATTCGCTTAGTCTGAAATTAAAAGTAATCCTCACTTTGTCCATTTATGTGCAGTTTGAAGCCCCTACGGTCTTCCTTTTCTTCGTATTTAAAGTCACTGCCAGGTGTAAGAAAAAAACTTCTTTTGCCACTTCAGCTACCTGTTCAGGAAAACAAAGAGGAGAGTACGGAAATCAAGGTGTGGAAAGAGTTTGATAAGTAAGTGATACCCTCAATTTTCAGATCAGTGTTCGTTATTAAAATTTGCTTGCAGGTTTTTTTGGCCACATGGGAAGCTGTGCTGTAATTTTATAATAAATTCTAGTGCAGTTCAGAATTTTACATTCCATCCCTGGTGATGCACCTTGAGTTGAGTATGTTGGTCACTACTGAACAGTCTGTATTCTTCTGCTGAGGAAAATTAGAGGTCTTCATGCTTAGTACTGGAAAAATAATGGCATCAAAGCTGAGAGCAAAGCTTTCAGCTGTTGCTTCAACTTCATCAGTTTCTCAGTATATTCAGGTAACACTTGTGAATTAGTTCAATTCCAGCGACAAGGTTACAACTTCTTTACAATTGTGAGCAGTGTTTCAGACCATTCAGAGGTGAAAATATTGTGGGCTTTCGGTATTTGGTTTTAAGCATCTGCACTGCTAATGTTTTCCTCCAAAAGTATTGTTAAATACCTAATTGACTTAAAAATACCGAGGACTTATCACCCATTATCTGAAGTATGTAGGTCACTGATTGGAATTGCTGGAAAACTTTGGCAAGTAATCAGTAAAAAAATAAATAGCAACAAGCTATAACATTTCTGTAGAAAACGAGAATTCCCTGTGTGTATAGTAGCAAAGCAGTGCCCACTAAAAAGTGCTTGTCAAATGCAAGTATAATAGAAAATACTAAAGTCCCTGTTAAAAGATGTTTATCTTGCCAAATCTGCAAAGGTTTCTCTTCACCCTCTTTTCTCTCTCTGTCTGAGAGAAGGATGCAAAGGCTTTACAGGGATAATCCCTCAGTATCTTTAGATGGAAAAGATGTAGGACTGAGTGCTTTCATTTTGTACTTATTTTCCTTTCATGGACACTATTAGTGTCATCTTCTTTTAATGCCTATTAAATTATTTTATATGAAGCATTCTGTTATCAAAACAACTTAGTTAAATTGAGCTGCTTTCCAGCAAGGCAAAAGCTTGATGTGAATCTCAAGTCCAAGTATCTTCTAAGTTGGATTCTTTGGGGGAACCTCATGCATTTGCATGGATGTCTCTTTAAGAAACTTGAAGCAGAATTTTGCTGTTCTTTTAAATTTAAGTGAGTACTTAAATAAATGTAAATTATTAATTAAGGAGGTAAATTCAGAGTAAGTCTGTAGTTTGAGTTGTTAAGAATTTAGATCAGTCAGTATCTTAATATGTTATTTAAGACATGGGGCTGGCCAGTTTCTTGAATGATTATTCTTTTAATTCTGTTTGGGTTTAGAAATAACAGTGCTGCTGAACTCTTGTCAGAAGTGTTTAACTCTATTAACTATGTGAACCTCTGCTTGATGACATTGCTCTGTATCATAATCTCTTTGTATTCTGAAAGCACTAGAAGGGTGTTTTACTCGATGTATTCTTTATGAAGTGTTTTTTATTGTTCTGAAGATACTTGGTTGTGAGAAGGAACTCTTAAAATCTTTGATTTGCTTTGTGTTTCACTTGTACCTGTCATAAGGTACCTAATTCTGTCTTAAGAGCTGGTGTGATCAAACTTAACTGTTAAACTTGTATGCAAAGAACCTACAGCATTTGGAAGAGAATTTCTAGATTCAGTCCTTTCCAGCAGTGACCTTCTTCAGTCTTGTTTGCACTCCCACTCTGTATATAATCTACTTTTGTTCAACAAAAGTCTCCCTTTTTTGTACTGTGTCATTTGCCTATTTATGGTCAATCCTGAAGAGAAGCTGTAATTTCTTTACGTGAGCTCTTTCCTTGCTGACAGTGTCAGGGTTATAACTTGATTACAAGTTAAAGCTGTCTTGGAGGCAAAAAGTTTAGTCAAATATAAGTTCTTGTGTGTGGTTATGCCTCATTTGTCTAAACTCTGAACAAAATGACATAAAATTACTCTTAAGAGAGTACAGTGAACCTCATTGAACTTGACATTCACCATACTGAGCACCTGAAGTAACTGCTGTGTCTTCCCGTACTGGTGTAGAATATACTGCAATCACTGTGGAGTGGCAAATGTTGAGGTTTTAATGACACCTACTATATATCAATTTTACCTTCATGACTGGTGAGGAAATGAGCGAAAGAAACCTGCCACTTTATAACATTATATATGTGTGTTTCAGATCCAAGCTGTACATGGCTGACCTTGAATCGGGATTGCATTACCTGCTCAGGGTAGAGCTTGCTACGCACAAGACACTTGAGGGAGCTGAGCTAAAGACCTTCAAGGATTTTGTTACCATCTCTGCCAAGGTATACGGTTCTAGTCTTTGATTATTTGTAAGAATAAAGTGACTCTAACATAAAATTTATTATGTGATATAAGTCTCTCAAAACGTCTTTCAGAATGCTTAAATAAATGCTTCCTCGCTAGCTTAAAAAAATAGTTTTGTGGGCTTAAATGTTATTTTTGAGTTGTATGCCGCTGTGACGTTGGGTTGAAATGCGTTTTAATTTAATCTTAGAGGGCTCAAAATAAATAAGCATTCTGAGCATATATTTACAATGTAAATATAGTCCATTTATCAGATTTTCAGGATAAGTAGCTATTATAACTGAGTGGGATTAAAAAAACTTTGTTTTTCATTCTTGGCTTTTGGATTTTGTTTGTGTGTACTTGACAAATGGTGTTCTATTTAGAGATATTAGTAACTTCTGTCTAAATTTTGAAGGTAATTGAGGTATTGAGTATTTCAAAATAATTGAGGTATTGAATATAATTGAGTATTTAAAAAATAAAGATGCTTACATACTACAGGGGCAATATGTAGTATAATGTGATATGACTTGACAAAAAATTGAAATAACTTTATAATGTCAGCCTACTGAAATGGCTAACATCTCTTTATATTTGCTTACTGAGCAGCTGATGCTTTGTTTTATTTTAAAGAAACTGAATCAACAGCTATTTAAGGGAATAATAAGGCCTGTATGAACTATTTTCAAATATCTGGATTTATCTGAAAATCAGACAGTTTCTTGCCCCCGCTGTGGCCATCAGAGGCCAGAAATCTCTAGCTGGCCTCATTTCTTTAAGAAAGTGTACTGGTAATCTTTCCATCATATTATCCCTAAAGCATCCTCTGTTCTTCCTGATGGCTCCTGGCCAGCTGGTGTCATTTACTTCCCTGGCTCTTAGTGCAGAAATGGGGAATGCTCTCCTAGTTGCATGCTTCTCTCCAGGCTGCCGTTAGACAAGTGGGGACTGCTGGCCTTCGTTTGCATTTTCTTGTCATATAACACTTTCCTCATAGTTCTTGTTCGTGATCCTCAGGTGTTTTTATTAGGAAATTTTTTGATACTATCCTCCTATTTAACAGCATTTATAGTGGTGATAAAACCTAAGTCACAGAGGTCTCTGGTTCCCTACTTGGGGAATTTTCAATGTTGTAGAATTAGGCTTTTTGGCAATCAGTGCAGAAGTCTGTTGTTTTTTGATTCCTTGATGAGACTGATACCTCCCTGAGATACTTTGCAACTACTTTCTTTTAGATAGTAATGCGTGATATTCTGGGGGTCCTACAGGAGTAAATGTAATTAGAGCATGCAGTTCAGAGGTGTGCTGGTTTCTTTACATACTATTTAAGAGTTGTCTTTGAACCCAAACAATGCACAGGGTCCCTTGTGTTAGACACACTACAGACAATTAGCAAAAGGGAGTTCCTGCCCATTAGATTTGCATGGTATCAAGTAAACAGTCTGTGAATTGGAGATATTATCGATAGCTGGACAACAGCTGCAGAATGACTAGCATACGTATAGCATCTTCTGTCATAAATTGCTTTATGTATTTAATGTAGCAGATACAGGGTTTATTTCCCCATCTGTTGAAATACTGCTCCCTCTGGAAGGGTACCTAGAGGATGGTATGCATACTTGACTTAATTCTATAGTAATTACAACCATCGTTAAAGCAAGTACAATTTCTAGTGTAAAATAATGTTATTACCACTGATATACAGATCCTCACGCTCAGTTGCTAGACCATGGCTTCTTTAAGTTGCAGGTTAAGGAAGTCACTACTTCCAAATCACTTTGGAAATCACTGTTACACATATGAGAAGGAAAATGCTCTTCTGGATAACCAACTTCAACTTCTACATTTACAGACATATGAACAACAGTTTTAGAAGAACTAATTTTTTTGATTAATTTTCTAAGAGTGAGAAGGATTTCAGCCTCTCTGATTCACTTAGGTCTTATGCTTCTTTCTGAGCTACACACTGAACTGAATTACCTTAATGTGAAATTCGATGTGATCTGTCACATCTGTAGCATTTCTGCCTGCTATTGAGTAGCTTCATTTCACTGGTTAACATTTTGGGTGTACAACTTGTTATATTTTGTAAGCAAAAGTTACTGGAGGTTTTCTTTATTGAAATCAGAACAAGTAATTCGTAACAAAAGAAAAACTGAAGCATTTTAAAGGCAGGAGAAACACATTTAGATAAAGATAAAAGTGTCATGCCGCTAATGAGATTTGTGCTTTAAAATATGAGTGTTTACTTCTTTTTTTTTTTTTTTTTTTCCCCCCCCCCCCTCAGCTTTTTCCTGGCCGTCAGCCTGTGGTAAAGTTGTTAGAGACCTTGCAAGAGTGGCTGGTGAGCCTTCCATTAGACAAAATCCCTTACGATGCTATCCTAGATCTGGTGAACAACAAAATGCGGGTAAGCTGTTACTAGTTTCCAGCATAAAATAGAGCATTAGTAAGGGATAAGATTCTATATAAATGTAAGACATCACTTATTGATGCTCCCTCAGTCATAATGGAGTTATAAGAAGGTTAAAATGAAAATAAAATGAAATCATTACCAGAAAAAAAAATCCACATGAAGGAATTGAAATTAGAGAATTGGAGTACACAAGCCTGTCTCAGTTTTATAAGGAGCAAGCAGTTGCTAACATACACATGTTCCTTAACATCAGCTTCAAATGATGCAAGATTGCCAGCAGATATTTTTGAGTTGCCTTTGCTTGCTGTGCCTGCTGTCAGCAGGATTCGCTTGAAGGTCAGAGTTTAAGTGACAAGAAATTTACCCACTGAAATGGGTGTTACTCACAAAATGTTTCCCCAAATATTCTTTAATTTCCTGGCACAGTAAAGGCCTTGCTGGGAGTCCCATCCCGCTTTGGTAATGCAGAGCCCTGCCCATAGGGCCATCTTTGTACAGAACTTACTGTGAGTCTGTCTTCCTGTGAAATGGGAGTGCTGTCTGGAATTTGGAAACCTCCTATTTGTTTTAGGAAGCAGAGAGAGAAGTCTCAGGCACTAAAATCTTGTACTGGATTTTAAGTATAATGAAGAAGTAGTGGGTTTGTTTTAAGAAGAAATAATTATGAATTCCACATCTTAGTCTGTAAAGACATTACCACCGTAAGTCATGTAAATCTTGCGGAGTAATACGGAATTTTTCATGTGCCCAGGGAAACTGTAGCTCTGTCAGAGTTTCCAGTAGTACCTGTGTGTGTGCATTGTGTTCATACTGTGCTTAAAAACTGTACAAGTGAAGCTACTTCATGTATTCTGTCAGACTAATTACACATTTTAGTAGGTTTGGCATCAGTGATTGTAAGTTGTTTATCATATGTTTGCAAGAGGGATGAGTGCAGCAGTGTATCTCAGACTTAAGGATTGTTAAAAGTTTAAAATTTATTTGCCTTAAACATGAATTCCTTAGCAACAAGTGCAGAGAGTGTCATTTGCTATTCTTTACCCATGGATCACCTCGATCTTGAGGTACCATCAGCTGTGTGACTGCTGTTGTGTCCAGTAGTTCATTTAGGTCCCAGAGCTGCCTATATCTTAAATACATATTTTTTTTCAGATTTCTGGGATATTTCTCACTAAGAAAGTTCAGTGGGTCGGATGCCAGGGCAGCAGACCGGAGCTGAGAGGTTACACCTGTTCCCTTTGGAAGCTGTTTCATACTCTAACTGTTCAAGCTGCACTGCGACCAAAAGCTCTGATAAACACAGGTAAGCAGCACTTGAAGGAGGAGACAAATAGGTGCAGCAGTTCTGCTATGCAATAGAAAAAGTAATGGAATAAGAGGGAATTTTTTTTGTGTGTAAATAACTAATACACGGGTGAAGGACAGTGGCTTTGGAGGTTTAGCTTCCAGGTTCGTACCGGCAGGGGTCAGAGCAGAGCTTTACTGCAGCCAGAAGGCTTGGAAAGCAAAGCCTGGCGGTTTGTCCTCGCTTAGAAATGTGATAAATAAAGTATGTGGCCCTAAAGGTGTGAGCAATAACGCAGAAAAAGGAGAGGATTTCAAACAAAGCGATTTTGAACGACTTGCAAAGGGATGAAGGTTGTTCAGGTTACCTGCGATTGCACTAAGTTAATTTGAGAAGAATGAGATTTAACCACACAGTTTAGTAGCTGTAAAAGATGCACAGCCATTAGCCAATTCATTTCTTAAACACTGAATCTTATGACTGTTTGTTGGGGTTTTTTTAGCTGAATGTACCTAGTGTCCATTAATCTGTGCAGTGATATACTACTATGCAAGCACTCTGTAAAATTACTTATTTTTAGACTTGCAGCATCACCTGAAGCAGCGTTAATATTATGGTGATAATTCCAATTGAAGAAACATGCTGGATATATAACCTTATTTTCTTTGCACAGTGGAAATATAATTACTAATGCTAAAATATTTGCCTTCATTCTTTTTATTCTTGCCAGGCTAGTGTTTTGTTTGTTTATAGTTCTATTTAGTTCTCCCTTAAAGCCTTTTTAATGCCTTTTCCAAGGAATATAAGAATGCTAAGATGAACTGTTTCTAGATCATAAAACTTAGAAATTTGCAATTTGACAGTTGCTGATTGTATGGTTAAAAAAAAAAAAAAATTACTTCAAATTATGGATACATACATTTGTCCAGCATTACTTGCAATCAGGGTGAAAATCTCTCAATTCTTAATATCAAATCTTCTGCAGAATAGAGATTATTTTTAATATAGGTAGTCATCCTGTTGTTGATTTCTATTTCTCTTTGTTTTGTTTGTTATTTGTGGGATAGTAGGTTGTATCCCTTTAGTACTGGGCTCTGCCTGGTGAGTCTGGGTTTTTTTTTTGTTCTGGATGATATATTGGCTGTTCAGCAGGATCATGCCTAACTTACATTTCCCCTTTTGTCTCAATTGCCAAAAATGTTCTAATTAAATGTAAAAATGTTCTCAATATTTAACCACAGAAAACTGTATCTTAAATTGCTCCCACATTTCAAGTGTGAGCTCTAGTCAGTCTGAAGTTAAAAATACATTGTAGAACCTGAAAACTCTGGCACACTTAAACCATCGATTTAAATCGGGACAGATATGTGATGATCACTTCTTATGGTGAAAGAATTGGGTCAGTCTGAGACTGTCGGATTATGTCTTGGGAGGTTTTCCTCTCCTTATTGCTTGTTTAAATCCCATCTACTAAAAAGCATGATGTACTCCCTAATCCTTCCCACCACAGGTAGGGTTTTATGCTTCTTGTCCACTTTAAAGATTAGGGTTACCCTGAATTGCAGTAGTTTGGGAGGAAAGAGAAAAGGAGGATTACATGATGATACATGGCAGATGTTAATAGAAGATTCATCTCTGGGCTGATAAAAGAAAAACAAACAAAATGAGCCATTTTGCAATTGTTTGTTTTCTTTTTAAAGCAGCTGTATTTTTCTTGATAGTTTCCTCTACTTGCAGAGTCTGGCAGTCAGCGTGAACCTGCTATGGCTTCCTTGATAGAATGTTTTTAGTGGTTCATACTTGACACATTTTAATGTTGAACGGTGTAATTTGAACCTGCAGTGGGATCAGCATAAGGGAATCCAAAGGAACTCTGAACAGAACTGCTCACATCCGAGGATGTATAAAATCATTTAGAAATCTAGTCCTGAGCACACTTTAATTATATGAAATGTGGGTTTAGGTAATAGGATCTATTGGCGTGAATAACACAGGCTTGTGGATTTTATATTAAAAAAAAAAAAAAATTTTTTTGTGTTTCATTTTCATCTGTTGCTGAATTTGAAAGACCTCCCCACAAAATGAATTTTCAAGAGCATAAAATTACACAGGAGAACAGATATAATTAAATTTGTGTATGAATCTGTTCCTCCATAAAGACGTTATTTACTAGTAGTTACTCTTGTTGTGTTGTTTTCTACATATATATTTTAGTATACGTGGTAAAACCATTTTGCCTGAAATTTGTTTCAACTTTCTAAAATTATTTTTTCAGCCTTTCTTTTAATACTGTAATTTAATCTGCTTTAATCTCATAGCTTTTATTTATACATGCTTATTCAATCACAGATATTGAATGTCTGAGTAGAGATTGTTTGCTTTTTATGAATTTTTTTTTTGGCTTTAAAGACTTTTTTACTGCTGTGTTTAAGAATAGAATGCTCTAAACAAAGGTGTTCGTGGTAGTCTTCACGCATTTCTTATATACATAGCAGATAAGTATGATAGTTTTTAATAGGTTTTGTTGAGGATTTTTTTTTCTGAAAAAAAGAAGGCATGTATGGAGGGCATCTCTGATACCAAACTGTTACTCACGACCAGAGCAGGATAGTGAGCAAAGCACCGTAACCCTTTACTACAGAACCTACAAAGCCTGCATTGTAAATTACTCGTGTTCAACCGCAGGAGTTGGTAATTTGATCAATCTGCATCATAAAATGTGTTTCCTTTGACAAGTGTGTGTTTGTGGTAACGTATAGTACATTTGTAAATACATTTTGGCATAATTTACTAGCTCAATTAAGCATGAATCAGAAAAATCTGTGAGACGGAGATGAAGCCATTAGGATTTCATTGAACTATATCAGGTTTTCGAGCCACTTACAGATGTAGGGACTACCTGCTGTCACAGTACAAGGCTCAGGACAGTTTTTTGATCTGTAAAGACCTTAGCTTGCTTCTGAATAAAATAATGATTCTTTTGCATTACCTTTAGTGTAAAAGTGTGAATGTTACAGAAAGAATAGCATCTTCATATTTATTTTAGGAGGAATTCCTGAGTTGCTCTTGAAAGTTCAAATGTTGCAAAGTAGCTGTTACGTGTATGCATTCAGTGCTTGCTAAAAAAGCCATGGAATTAATAACTGAAATGAGATTTTGGTATTCAGTAATACCTTGGAGTTACGGAGGAACAAACAGGTATCTCGGGCACCTTGTGAAATACTTATCAGAGGGTTTTTGACTGTTGGTTTTTCAGCAGCAAGGTCACCATAACTTTAGTGCCTGAGCATAAATGTAATGGTGAATGCATAACGTAATATTCATTTAGTTATTAGGCAAGATATTGAAGAAATATCTTCTATTTCCAGAAGAATTGTGTAAAGTATAGACAGCGTGGACTTTGCATGGTTTAGCAGTTTCAAAATGGACTCTGATAATGAGATTCTGAAAAAAAATATTTAGTATTTGATTTATTTAGCTAAGTTTGTTTCCCCCTTCAAACTGTGAGATATCCATTGAAAAGAGAAATTTCACTGCAAAGAACACTTGACCTTTAACTCTTATTTTAATGTGTTATTGAGGGTAACTTTGAACACAACTGTATTGACTAAATATGCTAGTATGTATTGGGATAAATAGGTACTTTGCATTTTTACTAACACTATCACTCACCTAGCAGTTTTTGAACCCTGATGTGTGTGAAATAAGTCCTTTGTTGTGTCTGATATCCCCAACAACCTTTCAAAACAGTATGTTTTGAAACCTCACTGTTTGAGATCACTTTAAACTGTATTTATTGCCAAATAATTTGGTTTCTAAATGTCTCACCTCAACTACTTGGTAACAGTATTACATATTTATTTTGTTAGGGAGGGATATTTCTTCTAAGAATTGTGTGAGGCTTTTAATCCCTTTAATATCTTTGTGACTTACTGAAGTATAGGTTCTATATGATGGCACATGTGCTATGCATGTCTTAAAATTATAAAAGTGGCTAATTTCTTAAAAGTGGAGGTGTAAATTTGCATGGAACAAGAAGGTAGCAGCGTTAAATTTCCTTTTCCCACAGTTCACTTTTCTGTTGTTGAAGGGCCCACTTGAAGCTGTGTTTGTCCAGATGGTGCCAAATGCATCTCTCATCTGTCTTCCTAGGTCTTGAAGACAATCCCCAAATCGTACTTCAGATCATGCGGAGATACATTCACCACTTTTTTGGATGCAAGGCTTGCGCTCAGCATTTTGAAGAAATGGCTAAAGAGTCCATGGATTCCATTAAAACCTTAGACAAGGCTGTTCTCTGGCTCTGGGAGAAACACAACGTGGTGAATAACAGGCTCGCAGGTATGAAAGACCTGAAGAAAACTCACCGAGGGTGGCTGTGTCTGAGAGCCAAGGTTATGGCATTTTATACAGCGTGGTTAGTCTCTGAGCAAAGATAATGCAAATTGGGCTCTAACGTGAGTTTAGAAACAGTAACGGTTGTTCCAGCTTGACATTCCTTTGTTAAATACTGACTTCAGAAGACTAACTCCGTATTTGCCTTGGTGTACAAGGAAGGGTACTTGTGTATAGAGCAAAACCTAGAGCATCCCATTCAACCAGAACTCTAGTGTGTTAACCTTTGTGTAGTGAGAAATACTCACTTGGGATACACGGTCCTCCCGTAACTCTTCTGCTGTGTAATGAAAAAACATCACCATTCTCAAAGATACTGTTTCTTCTGAGATTTCACCTGTTGCTTGAGAGGCTCTTCCTGGAGTACCAATCAAAGCCTTTTCAAAAAGGAGCAGCACAGTTTAGCTTCTTATCAGTAGATAAAAAAAATAATGACATTTCTTTCTGTAAGAGTTTAACAAGATGTTAAAACCTGTCTTCATTTTGTTTTGGAGAAATGCTGTAGAGAAAATGATGATAATTGAACAGAAGGCTTTCTCAGGGTAAAAGAGCCTAAACTATTAGCAGATCAGCAACTGAATAAAATAAAATTACCGTATGAAGAAAATCTGTTCCCCTGCTAGATTGCTATGTTTTCAGTTAGACTAAAAGTACCGTTAAAATACTGGTTGTATTTAATCCGTTCTGTTATGGGGATATCAAGTAACTAAAGCACTAAAGAAAATTGGTTTCTCTTTGCACTTAATCCCTCTCTGCTGTTATGGATCTGTGTAATGTAGCATTAGTTGCAATTTAAATATGCTATATTGTGTTTATATTATGGTTATGCTGAATTCCCAAGATTTATGAAGTATTAAATACTGTTGTGAGCATAAACAGTTTGTCTCCTTTCTCCAAGAAGAAAAAAGTAAATTATGAGGTATTAAATAAAAACATCCCCTAGTGTTCGTTACTATTGCCAGGTTGAGCACAGGAGGGGGGGAAAAAAAAAAAAAGTCGTCTTGTTCACTTGAAGTTGCTAAGGAGTGGAGCAATATACTTACTTAGAACATTATGTTATTGGAAAACTCGCATGGATATTGATTTAGATGATGCAACAGCCAGCTAAAATACCCTTTTAGTAAGAAGTATAAATAATAATACTAAATTACGCTTTTTAAGTTTACTAAAATTTCTCTGTGGGACAGTGACTTATTTTAATTCTTAAAAGCTGCATCTGTATTTCTGGCGATGTATAGAGCTTTCGGTGAGAAATGATGTTTGACTGGTCAATGAAAACACCTTGGCACAGCCTTCAAGTGTGGGCCATGAGATTGTTGTATATGGCTCTGCCCTATTTAATTCTTTCCTGTTGCTTTAGAATGAACAGAATTTATAGCATTCTCTTTTTTTTTGGCAGAAAAACATGAAGTACAGCAACTTTTCTGTTTGTATTCTTACCATAAGATGTTTTGTTTCTACTCTCTACTGAAACATATTGATTATTTATTTAAATAATATCTTTATTTAGTGATCTTTATTTAAAGATATCTGAAATGCAGACTTGCTCTCTTGTAAATATCAAGGAGACAAATATTTTAAAGCATTCTTTGAATCCCTAAACAATATTTTGCTCGGAATCATGGGGGAGTTTCCTGCCTTTAAAAAGGATAAAAGCAATAATAAGAATCTATATTTATTTCTGAAATATTTTAAGTGTTAGTGTACTAATAACAATCAGCTAAATAAATTAGTTTTTTTACCAGATAGATTATTTTTTTTTCTAAAAATTATCTCCATTTTTTTTTTTTTTTTTTTTTTTAGAGCAAAGTACAACACTAGCTACAGTGTTAATCTCTGCCATCAAGACAGAAAGGTAGCCAGAGCAATGAGCAACTGAAACGTTAGAGTTGGATCTAGTTCCAAGGCAGCATTACAGGTTTAAATGCTAAAAAGCAAGCTGAAAAATACATCTTAAATATGATAATGGTTTTTAAAGTACTGAAAATAGTTTGCTATAGTAATAATGCAAGCTATGAAAAGGCAAGCTGAGAACGGAATGGTTCACGGTATAGAAACGTGAATATACCTGCAAGTCTTTGGCCTTGAAACAGCTTCCTGCAAACCAGGCTCGGGATTAAAGAGCACTGAGTGCAAAAGAGCAGTTTGTTTTGAACCATAATTCAGATTAACCCCTGAAAGGCCCAGATGGTGGGGGGTTTGTACCTTCTGAAAACATAGCAGTTGGAGTATCGCGTATTAGAATTTGAACACTACAGCTTTCACTGAGAGAAAAGGAAAATAGTTACGATTTAGTGTTTGTGTTTTGAAAAAGGAAACAATTCTTCAGAACATAATTGATGCTTCCGTAAGGAAAGGTGAATTTCCAAATTTGTTCATGATTGTCCTCGGTTTAATACAAACGTGACTGTGCTGTGGGCTTTTTTTTGCCAACCTCACTGTTTATAAGTGGAAAATACTCTGTGGTTTCCAGTGAAGTGTCTGATGGCTCAGCTTTCCTAGTTCATTCACTTCCGATATTTTTATTCTTTTCTCCTCCCAATTAGGTGATTTGACTGAAGATCCAAAATTTCCCAAAGTTCAGTGGCCAACTCCAGACATTTGTCCTGCGTGTCATGAAGAAATTAAAGGATTACACAGTTGGAATGAAGCCCAAGTTCTACAGTTCATGAAGTATCACTATAACAGTGAAAATATTCTATATAAATACACTGCAAGCCAGACTGACTCCAGTGAAACAGAACAGGGGGATACAAGAGAGGTGAAAGACAAAAACCCACTGAAGAAACCAAGCGGAAACAGAGAAAATAAGATCCAGGATAAAGAGAACATACTAGATTCAGAATCGAAGGTGTTAGATAAGTTGGTAGCAAATCATGGACCTGTCAAAGATAACGGTAAAAGCGCAGTTGGATCAGCTGGCCTTAAAGAGACAAAGCAGGCCATGTCTTTCTTAGGGATTGGATTTTCAAACATAGACATGAGTCTGTGTGTCATACTGTATGTAGCATCATCCTTATTTTTAATGATCATGTACTTTTTTTTCCGAATGAGATCAAAACGGTGGAAAGTGAAGTATTATCGTTCATCTGTATAAAATTGGAAACTAAGTTTTCGTTGTACGTGGCTGTTCAGTACCAGATACAGCTTTAATATTTATGATCAGGGATTTTTATATACAGTATTCCTTGTTTCAGAACCCTTTCTTCCCAAGTCATTTCACAAGTGTTCTAGCTTAATATAAGGAGCTCGCCCTAAGAACCCTAATCTGTAACAGAGGCACACAGTGCTGTCGTAAAACGTCCACTGAAGGAAGCATTACATTTTTCAGTTCAGATTTTTCCGTGACTCGCCACCTACATCCTTTACTCATTTTCAGAGTAAACATTGCATTATGCAATCAACTGTGCCTGGTGTAGAAGGAAATTGGATATTGTTTTGTGTACTTCAAGTCAGGTTTGTTTTTTTGGTGTTGTTTTTTAATTTATCCAAGCTGATTTTACCTACCAGAATACTGAGTGGTTATGCTGTTACTTTGACTGCTTCATTTGGAGAAGCAAGAATTCTTTTTTTTTTTTTTCAGGAAACAAGAGTTCTATTCCCATTAAATCAATTCTAAATCCATGTGACTTTCTGAAATATTATTTACACTGCATATTTAAAGTAGAAAGCATTACATGTTCAAATAAGTCTTCCGTTCTCTTGTGAGTTCCAGCCAAGGATGCGTATGTGTCTCCTAGGATGGGAGTTTTGGGGCATTTTGTATCTCAATTAGCAGCCTGATTCTGACTGCTAATGCTGTCATCCATTTTGATGAATTTTAGATGTCAGCGAGGTAGTCTCAGACCCAGCGCTTTACTTGTTCCTCCATTGGACGTGGTAATGGAGCATTAGATAACTCCCCTCACTCCTTTGTGATCCAGAAAAGTAGCTGAGTAGTTACTGTGTTACCCAGATGGAAGCCAATTCTGTTGAACTCTAGTAAGGGGAAACCATGTTTTTAGTGGAGGACAGCAAAATTTGCATCAGCGTGCCAGAACAGATTTACAGATCTGAAAAATCAGTTTTTTATGATGTTGGAAAACTCCTTTACAATATAGGAATTTTTTTGTGGTGAGGTGGAGCAAACATTTGGTATTTCCAGTCTGAAGCTCGCAGTCTCCCCTGCTCCCTGTGAAGTTGTCTGTAGAGTGCTTGGAAGAACAGCCCGTTGCTGTTGCCCTTCTGCTGGAGGGCTCCTGGGTTTGGGTCCAGAAGGGTTTCACTGATGGTTAAATCCGAGAGCTGCTCCCTTCTGGGATGCAGCAGCGCTTGGGAATATGGCAGTTGCCTTCGCAGGGCTGGTGGGGTCCTGGCTGGCAGCAATTAGAAGAAACCATGAAAACAGTTACAAAATTCCCCCTTGGAATAGGAGTTCCTGTCTGAGCCTAGCTGGGAGGATAATTCACGTCCTGGATAGTGAAGTTTATAATCCTATCCAATGTAATTGAGCATGTTCTGGTTATCCATTACCTAATCTTCAGTTAATCCTAATAGGTTTTGGCCTCAATGTTTTCTCGTGGCGGTGAGTTCTACAGATTAATTATGTTATATAAAAAGGCTTTTCCTTTCATTTCGACATTTGCAACTTTTAATTTAATTGAATGTTTGCTAGCTCTTCAGTTATGCGTGAAGGAATAAACAGTCCCTGGCCAATTCATTGTATTTATACCATTGGTGCGTCCTCCTCTTATTTCCATCATAAGCCCTAGCATAAAAAGTTTAAAGCCTAGCAACAGGAATGGTCTAAAAGCACAAAAACTCAACAGAGATATGGGGGGGTTTTTTTCTAATCAAATCTTCTTTGAACATTTCTGACATGAGTTTCTGCGGCTTCCACTTGGAACAACAAAATTGAGCTTCAGAGATTTACTGTCCCTTGTTCCCTAAGTTTATCAAAAGAACATACACAGAGTAATAACCTGTGGTTATTGTAAACGTGTCAGAGGGAAAAAAAAAAAAATCTCCACTGACGTGACACCGTTAGCCTGCTGTACATGGAGAGGCTCATTATCTCTGGTTCCCTTAAGCCGTCTTCACTGTTTGTTGTGCGTGTGCCCGATGGCTCTTGCTCCAGTGGGACAGACTTGGCTCTGCACACTCTGGGTGAAGCTGGGGGCCAGCTCCTGCCTTCTGCCACCTGCTGCCTCCGCCCAGCCGAGCGCTGCCGGGAGCACCCGCAGCAACTTTGTTGTTTCCCTGGGCTAACGGGAAAACCTTGATTTTGACGTTGTCTGCCACGTTAAGGCAGGCCGTGCTTAAGGACCCTCACTGCTCAAGAGTTCTGGCACAAGGAGCAATCATGGGTCTGTTCTCTTTAGGAATATAATTACAGCACCTGGGCTTGAATATTAAAACAGGTTGTAAGTAGCCAGAAAGATAGAGAACCAGTGGTGGAAGGTGGTCCAGGCTGGCTCGTCAGTGCCACTTGCTTTGTGCTGGAATCCAGTGAAAGGTCCCAGGAGGAGGCTTGTTAGGAAAGCCCAGAGTTCCCAATTTAATTAAAAAACTCAGGCAACTTTTAAGTGGCCTAATTCAGGGAGACATTAATACCTGCCAATAGGCAAAGGACGTTTAACTCCTGATAAAAAAAAAAAACACACCAAAAAACCCAACAAACCAACCAACCCAAACACTGAAACGGCAGCATAGCAAGCATCGGATCTGAAAAATCTGGCTGGTTTCTGTGGGACTGTTGAATTTCCTGCTGTCAGTATTATTGCACATTTTGAAGTTAAAAATCGGTCATTGGTGCTGGTGTTCAGAACTCCACCAAATACACAGACCCGAGTTTCTTAGCTTTGACTCCGCTTATTTTCATCTGCGTATGAAAACAAAAGGCTTTGACGGTTTTGGGGGATGATTTTGCCATTCAAACAGCAGCAAATGTGGGTTTGGAACAAGGTATATTTTTTGCTACACGCCATTAACTTTAATGTTGCTGTGACTCTGGAAGCATGACAGAATGAACCCATGCCCAAACCTCCAGGGGTCTTTTTTTTTTTTGTTTTGTCAGTCAAAGCATTAAATTTGGATGTCAGTTATCCGTGTTGGTGCTCTAACTCTGTTGCCAGTTCACTGGTTAAGGTTTTCACTTTAATTCTAGTAGTGACCTCATCTGGAAAAGTTTTCTCGACTTTGGATTCAGTTGTCTAAATCTTGGTTTGCTTGCTCTTGTTTTCTATCTTTATAATGACAAATTATATCCCGTTACATACTCTGACTGTAAAGATAAATCTGCCGGGGAATGCGCGATGCTGCTTTGCCGTGTTGCGTTACCGGTGGTTGAGTTACAAGAAGGTGTTTCCTTTTTAAAAATTGCCTTGAACCAGCATGTTGTCCTCGATCCTGGAGGTTTTATTCCTGCATTGGGTTGTTCCACAGAAGTTTCTGCAACGCCACGATCATTTGTGGACTGGTGGCAAGTCATTTCCGAGAAGGATTTCTTGGCCCTTTGTCATTCATGGAGCTGCCTTTGCTCTTTTTAAAGAGGAAATATTAAACCTGCACAGAAAATAAAAGGAGTACTGTGGAATGTGCCAGGAAAGAAAAGCTGCAAGTGCTAATGAAACCTAATGAAGTTATCCCTCAGAACTCTAAATTTTTAATTTCCAGCATCCATCCTGCTGTTCCTGCTCAGAACTGGGTGGGAACTACCATCTTAGCGAGAGCTCCAAGGTGTGTTGTCTAGGTCAGTGCGTTGCATATGAGGTGTTAAAAATAGTGAATAAACCAGTAATTTAAATGTTTTATTTATTTTAATTCAATAACTTGACATTTGCAAGTCTGTTCTGTTTTGGTTGGTTTTTTTACTCAGTCTCATACCTCTCTATGAAGGAAGAGTGACTGTTTTGTACTAAATTGTAAACTAATGTGCTTGTTTAAAATAAATTGCAAACATTTGGGCAAAGGATGGTGTGTTTTGGCTTTTTTACCCGTATTTTCTAATACTTTTTAGCTAAACTACTGCAAGGATAGCTCGCATACGTGTCCGTTTCAAACCGTATTGGTCATTTTGTGTGGGTACTTCATTTTAAAAAGTCCTGGGGACAGGTAAACTTTTACTCCCGTTTCTTTTACTGTTATCCCATAACTTTATAAAACGTCAGCGAACGTTTGTAGGAGCGATGGAAAAATTTCCCATTTCTGACCAACGCACGACGTTTCTCTATCTCCACACGTACACAAATCTTCCTTTCCCTTAAACCTGAAGAGCTTTTCTCTGGCAGGGAGGGTGCCACCCTCCACTGGGTGCTTCTGAATCTCCACAGCCTTGGCTGCCACTGAGAAGGGGCCACGGCGACTTGTTCACAATATTGATTATCTACCTGCGGACATACTCCAAGCTATTTTTAGAAAGCAGTAAGATGTCTAAACCTGTAGATAAGGTTCGTTCTTTAGAAGTTTGGCACTGCAACTCCCCTCCAAAGCCTGAGCGGGAGGGCCCAAGGGTGTACGTTGGGTGGCCAAACGGGCTTTTGGGGGAACCCGCAGAGATGGTGCCACAGTGCGGGTGACCCACGGGGCTGGCATGCGCCATCAACGGTCCTGAGCGAGCCATCGGCCACTGCCCTCCATCCTGCACGGCCCCAACGGCCACCACCCTGCCCCGTGTGCTGGGACACAGCCACCACCACACACACACACGTGTTTTCTTAAACTGCCTCCTTAGAGGATCAGACTAAAAACCCACTTACTAAACTGAGCTTAAAAAAGCCCATGTGGGTCCTGCTCCTCCTCCAAAGCTGTTGATGGCCCTGGGGAGGGTCGGGGTGCCCCCAGCTCCTGGGGGTACCCAGCAGGACCCGCCGTGGTCCCCGGCATTACCACGGCTACACCCCAGCCTGGCCTTTCTAAGCACTTTAGTTGGGGACCTCATCTCCCGGCCCCCAAAATGTCTCCCTGCGCTATTTGCCAACCAGACAAACCATCCGAGGGGACGGTCCCTGACCCAGCCGTCGGCCCCCCACAAGCCCCGCAGGATCCAGAGCAGGCAGGAAAGCAGCTGGGCACCCAGAGGTGCTCAGCAGCAGCACGGGGCCGCGGTGGGTGCAGCGGAGCGCTGGGCCGCCCCCACGGGCGGGCGAAAGTCCCCGCGCTGCCGTCGGGCAGGAACATATGTGTGTTTGGAGGCTCCCGCCCCTAAGCTGCTTTTATTAATTTGTAATCCCCCGCGAGCAGGAGGTAAAGGGATTGGGGGGGATTAACGGGCTCACAGTAACAACCACAATTATCAGCTCCGGCTGCCCGGGGAAGCGGCGCACACACGCACGGGGCTGTGTCGTGTGTGTCCCCCCCCCCCGGTCCCACGCGTGAGCTCAGGCTTCAGCCGCCGCCCTCACACCCCCCCCCCC
>NW_020799122.1:2890067-2950124 GCF_003259725.1 Athene cunicularia | reverse complement strand
GAGCCGGCAGCTCCTCGGCGTGTCCCGCTCGCAGGTTTGGTTCCAGAACCGCAGGGCCAAGGAGAAAAGGCTGAAAAAAGACGCCGGGAGGCAGCGGTGGGGTCAGTACTTCAGGAACATGAAGCGGTCCCGGGGGACCTCCAAGTCCGACAAGGACAGCATCCAGGAGGAGGGGCCCGACAGTGACGCCGAGGTCTCCTTCACAGGTCGGTCCCCCGCAGCCCCGAGCCCAGCCGGGGCTTTGCTGGACTCGGCCTGGGCCCCCCGCTCCCCCCCCGCTCCAGCTCCCGCAAAGCCCCTTTCACCCCCTCGCTGCTACGTTAAGAGTTTTTAACCCGAGTATAAGGATCTAAAGAATATCAACCAAGGCGGGAGAAGCGATTTGCCGGGGGGGGACACACGACAGCCTGGCTGAGGGACCGCAGGGGACACCCCGCTCGCCCGCCGGGGGGGCTCTGTCCTGGCCAAAAAGGTGTGGGGAGAGCAGGGGGAGCCCCCGGGGTGTCGGATGTGCCGCCTTTCCCAGGGACTCTCGGAAAGATTAAAAAAAAAACAAACAAAAAACCAAAAACAGGGAGTCTGAAATCACTGAACGTTTCTATGGGCAAAAGTATGTTGAATTCTTTTTTTTTCTTTTCCCCCCATCCTATTAAGGGATGGTTTAATTTGCGTAGTTACTAGCTCGGGCTCCCGTCGCGGTTCGGTGCCTCCCCTGTGCTGTCTAAGGGAGATCGTTGCGGGTTCGGGGGTTTCTGCGCCGGGGGGTCGCGATTTTCAGAGCAGAGATTTCTGTTGGCAAAGCCGGGGACTCCGCAGCGACACCAGCTCTTGTCCCGCAGAGCCTCATCCCGCCCTCCCCGGCCCCAGGGCACCTGCAGTAGGAGCAGGATGAGGCCCCGGGCCGGGTTGTTTTTTTTTTTTGGGGGGGGGCTGATGCCTTGCAGCGCTGCGGGGGACCCATCCTTGCGCGGCCCCAGCTCCGGGCGACGTCCCCTGGTCTGTGCCCCCACCTGCGGGTGTGTGTCTTGTTTTTAGGAACACGGGAGAGAAGAAGCTGAAATGCAAAAGCTCGGTGCACGTCTTGACACAACCACGCGTGTGGAGTTCACACACAGAGCTTCGCAGCTCAGCCTCTCGGCCCCCCCCTGTTCCTAAAACCGATTTGATTTTCAAGTCTGTTTATACACGCTGCGCATCAGCATCATTAAATATGAATATACTATAAATAAGAACTAAAAAATGTTGAACAATTATTGATAGCTTGATGCCACAAACAGGTTTGTATCCTAGGCAACAGGGCAGCTCTCACCGGCCATAAAGCCCTTAACGAATGCAAACAATTTTTGCTGGTAACTTAAAAAATATTGCTCATTTTTCAGGAGTGTTTTTATGTCGTACAAATACATTTCATTAGCCCGTGTCTGAGCAGACAAATACTGCTCATTTAATAGCAGTCAAAGATGAGACTTAGCATTTTTTTTTTTTTTTTTTTTTCTTTGAGCAGTGGAGGGTTTTTCTTGCATTGGTGAGTGCTCAGGTAGCTCCTAAAAATGAAATCCGAATTCAAGATAAACCTTAAAACCAAATAGAAAATGCAGAACAAAAGGTGGAAGGACTTTGAACTCGCATTCCCTTTTAAAGGATTATTTTTAAATCGCAGTCTTATATTTTGATAGGTACTTTTCATGCGTATTTTTAAAATCCAAAATGTATTATTAAATGTTTGTACTCGGAAAAAAATAATAATCCTGTGGCTTTCTGTGAAGATCTGTCGACAAGGATGGGAATAATAAGGAATTACAAGTGGCAAGTGTGTGGCTGCTCAGTTCCTGCCCGTCTAATCTATTTATCCCCAGAGCCTGCAGGAGCTCCCGTGTGACCGCTGCCAGCCGTGACCAGTGCTCTCCCAGTAAAACCAGTCCCTTTCCCTTTCAGATGAGCCCTCTATGTCGGAAATGAGCCATTCCAATGGGATTTACAGCAATCTCAACGAAGCGTCCCCGGCTCTGGGGAGGCAGGCTGGGACCAACGGGAGCTTTGCTCTGGATCACAGCGGCATCCCAGCTCAGGACCAGTACCACGACCTGCGATCCAACAGCCCCTACGGGATTCCCCAGTCACCAGCTTCCTTGCAAGCGCTGCCAGGCCACCAGCCTTTAATCTCCAGCTTGGTTTACCCAGACAACGCCTTGGGCATCATGGGACAAAGCGGACAAGGGGTGCCCCAGTCCATGAGGGTCCTGGCCGGGAACGGACCCAGCTCCGACCTCTCCACCGGCAGCAGCGGGGGATACCCGGATTTCCCGGCCAGCCCGGCCTCGTGGCTGGACGAAGTCGACCACGCTCAGTTTTGATACGGGGTCCACCACCGCGCAGTGGGAAGGGAAAGGACTCGGTGCTGTTCAACGTCACCTGCTCTTGGCAATGGAGGAGGGACGAACTGTGAGTGCCGAGCGGGGCAGGAAAGCGTGACGGCGTGGGGAGAGCGGCCGTGCTGTCGGAGGGCGACCCGGCGGCGGGGCAGCGAGGACGGGGGGGGCGAAGGCGATCACGGAGCGTCCAGGCGAACCCCGTTATCGTGTCTTTACTAAACGCCGAGACTTGTGCTTTACAGATTTGATATGAGGTATTTTGCTTTCTGTTGTCAGTGCATTCTCCAAATCAAGGACTTGCTTCATCACCCACCCACACCGAAACCTTTTTAAGAGAAAATAAAGCCCTCATCCACGGTCAAAGGTGTGACAACGTCTATATTTCTATAGGAGAAATGTTAATAGTGAATCACTTCAAAAATCCATGGTAGAAAACTTTCTCTGTTCTTCCAGCAGATTTTTTAAAAAAGCGCACCGATGCGGTATGTTTTGTTTTATTTTGAATTCACATTAACTTTTCTAAAGTGAAATGCTCTATAATATGCCAATCACTTATCAACAACCCTTTTCCTTTGTAAGATGAAAATCATACGTTAATTCTGCTTCTCCCCTTTTTAATTTGTAGATTGCTAGTTTTATTCTCCCCTAGAAGCATTAAGCCGTGACTAGATGTATTTATTACCAAATAACTACACTTTTATCACGAGGTCGAGAGGTGATTTTTCTTGACCCGGGAACACTAGCAGCTCTGGCTTGTGAGTCTTACGCTTTTCTTTCAAATTCCTTTGCAACAGTTTTGCTGCAAAATGTCTCCAAAATCACCCTGATGTCTTGTGGCCAAATACCTTCTCGAGGCGGGGGGGGTGTCTCTCAGCGGGGGGGTTCAGCTGGTTTCCTTCCAGCCGTTCCCCAGGCACTGCTGGGAGCGTGTCGGGGCGAGCACACGCTTTCCTGGGGACACGTCTCGGTTCCAGGCATGTGTGTATTTCTGCAGACGTAGTGCGAGCCGATTGTGAGGAAAGGCAAGACAATATGTATATTGTTCTCTGTAAAAAAAAATAATTACTGAATTAACTGTAGATTATGTGAATGTCCAGTGTCTTTTATTTATATTCTCGCTTTCTCTCTGATGATCAAATACTTCAAGATTACAAATAAATTTGTCAGCTAAACTTTATAAATAGTCTTTTGCTAAATTCACATCAAAAGCATCAATACCTGAAACTAAAAGTCCTCAAAACTCAATGCCATGATTCCACGAAGTGTTGAAATACACTTTTCCCTTTGTAACAGAGGAGCAACGCCACCGATGTAAAAATGCTTTGATAAACAGAAACAAAAAATGGCAGTTTTGGAGGCTGGTAAGCCTTGGGTGATCCAACCAGTATTGCTCTGTGCCTGCACAGGCTTTGACCAAGCTATTTTCGACGGGTCACGGTTATTTTTCAGCATTCATCGCAAAAGGGGAAACATGTGAAGCGGGAATCTGTGGTGCTAAAGCGATAGAAAATAGCGGAGTCTGACATTGTCTGTGGGCAGAGCTGTGCGCACGAAACACGATTTGGTCAGATAGCGGAATATTTCAATGAGAAATCAGAAAGAAAAGAGGAAAAAAAAAGCCTGAGGAATTTAAGCTTGATGGAACATACAGCCCGTGTGCGCACACGCACACACGAGAGGCGCGTGCACGCGTGTATCTCCACAGACAAACGTCCGTGGTCACACTCCCCGGAGTGGAGCGAAGCTCTTTGCTGAAGTCTCTGATTTAAGAATCAGAGGGGAGACACTTTTTAAAGCACGTGGGCTCAGAGTCTCTCCCTCCCTTGGGAAGCTGGGGGATATTTGTACCGTTTTGGGTTTTTTTTTATGTATCAAGCATCTCTGCGAGCGCGTGGATCTGAGATGGGCACTGCCAGGGGCGGGGGTGCGGCTGCCACCCTGCGCTTTGGAGGGGACCCCCCCAGGAAGGGCTGTGCTGCCTGGGGAGGCTGCCAGCACCCCGGCACGATGTGCTGCCCCAGAGACCCCTGGAAGGTCCAGGCTTTCATTTTTACCTTTTCTAAAGGACGCGTCCCCACTGCTGGGACAGGGCGATGTGTCGCCGTCTCCGGTCTCTCCCTACAATCACCCTGGCAGCCGCGGGGGCACGTGTGTTTGCCACGACCCCCGGCCACCAAGCCCGGCCTCCTGGGCCTTTGCTCGGTGACGGTGGGACACCGACATCTCCAGAAGTGAGCAGATATTGACAGTGTTTGCAGAAAGATTTCGATTTACCAAATCCTTGTTAACCACCTGCGCTGTGGAAGAAGCACCTTGACAGCTTTTCCCCCCCCTCCTGTCACACGCGCACACAGGACACATCCCCGGTCTGCTCCCAGCCAGCTCTCAGAAGCCCACCCAGAGCAAAACGGGTCGGGGCGCGCTGCCTCAGCGCCGCAATACCCACTCAACAGAGAAATCACTCTTGTTTTCAGGAGACCCAGTCCAAGAGCTGTGGCAGGGAAGGATGAAACCCCGCTGCGTGACACTGGGGGGCTTTTGATACAGAAACACCAGCTTGGACCCGGGCGCAATACGTGCAAATTTACTGGTGTCGGAGGTTTTTCAGATGGGTGAAGCTGTGTGTCCTGTGGCCGAGGCAGAAATTTGCCTCGTTTGGGTCTGAGCTCTCCAGTCCAAGCCCAGAGCTGGGCTTGGCAGCAAGAGCCTGGAGCTGCTTTTTCTTCCTTCCCCAGACCCGTGTAATAAAGAGGCAACTGTTGCTGCTAGCCCGTAGGTAGGCTGCGGGGACAGTGAGCCTTGTGGAGCGATGAGAAAATGATGGGATTTTAAAAAGAGGATTACAAAACTTCACCCGGACAGAAAGCAAGAGTTTGTTGTTCGCAAAAATTCCGTGCTTTCTGTTCTCTTGCCCTGTGATGTGGAAACACCCCCATCAAATCTGGATATTTTGCATCAAAACAATTTGGCTGTTCAAGTATAAATAATATTTTCCTACAAAACACCCAAAAAGGCTATAAAATACTCTTATTTCCTAAAAAAAAGAAGGACGCAAGAACAGAAAGACAGAAATGCAGTTGATTTTAGGATGACGCTGCTGTTATAAAACCACGGTCTAGAAACTGGTCATCGAACGCGTATGTTATAGATATTTTTTTCAGGGTTTCCCTCCCAGCAAATAACGGGCGCTGTTGTTCCTCTCACCCTGGGAATTCCCAGCGGATGGCTGAATTTAAGAAAGGAAGAAATGCAAATTTCCCCCCCCGCCTCCCGCCTTTGTGCTTTGCTCTGAAAGGCAGAACGGGCTGAAAGTTGTGCTCATCTGAACGTGGAGAAAAAGCTCCCTGACCGTCCTGATATAAAATTCAGGGATTGTATTTCAGCTTCTCCTTTCAGGAGAGGCTCAGGGATTCCATTAATATAAATGCTTTCTTCCCGTTAAAAAGAAAACCAATTTGAAAGAAGCAAATAAAACTAACGCGATCCAACTGACGGACAGCTTGTAAAACCCAACCAGAATTAGGAAGAGGGGTTTTTGCGTTGCTCAGTTTTGCAGGTGAGCTTTACAACCTCCGCTGGTTTGCCTGAGTGCGTGACACGGGAGGCAGGAAATTTTTGGTGTTCTCACAGTGAGGAAAATCCAATGTGTGAATCTTTTTTTTTTTTTTTTTTTTTTCCGAACAGCACATTCATCTGTTGGAAGCAGTTGGGTCTCACCTTCTACAGATGCAGGAAATCCATAGTTCTTGTGTCAAACAGTAGAACTAATTTTTTTTTTTTTCTCATTCTGATTTTGTGTACGAGGCCAACGAAGCCAACCCCCTGGTGCTAGGAGGGGTAGACACCACCTCGCTGTTAGATATTTTCGGCAGTTTCTGGGGGGGTGTCAGCTCTGCAAGGGAACCTGATTATTGCCATGGCCGAGGCTGCCGGCGCTGGCCGCGGGCAGTGGCCCAACGTTTGCCAGCCCGGCCGGGAGCCACGGGGCCAGCGGGAGCCAAGTGCTGGGGGGTGGTTAATCCCCCCGGCTCTGCTCTGCGGCTTCCACCGGAGCCACAGCTTGAGGAGCCACTGTGAGCCGAGCAGACAGGGCCGGGGCACGCGGGTTTTTCCAGCCTGATCCAGGGGAAGGAGGTGGCGAAAGGGGGGTGTCCTTGGTTGGGGTCCTAGGGCTGGCCTGGGGTCACCCCGCTTTCCTGGGACACAGGGATCTTAGTGTCGCTTTGGGGACATTGATGCCTCTCTGGGGACATGGGCCAGGTGAGAGCCCTCGAGCACGGGGAGCAGGGAAGGTGACTGGGGCCAGGTCACCCTCAGGGTCCCCTCTGGTGGCTTCTCCCAGACGTGTCCGAGCACCCAAGCGAAGGTGTTCCCACCACCCTGCGCACCCGCACCGAGGTCTGGGGGGGACAAGGCAGGAGAGAGGAGACCCGCATCATTTATAATAAATAACATCTAAAAGCAGCAAATAACTTTGTTAAAACCTGACAAGAAAACCAAGCCAGCAAAAATATACACCAAGGAAAAAAAGCGAAGGTGTTTAAATTAAGGGGTTTTCTTCTTCTTTCTGCCGTCGTTCTGATGTGTCCAGCTGGGAGTGCATTTTGCACCAAAGCACACGGGCAGGTGTGTGTTGGCACACGGGTGTAGCGGGTAGGGAAGAGAGCCTGAGGAAAAACACTGACTTAGAATGCAGAAGCACTCCTTTTGTGCTCAGTCTTTTGCGGTCTGGGAATGAAAAATAATTTAATAGCCAAATATGTAAAGCCTCTGGGTTTAAATGGACTTGTCCGTGTTAGAACACATTTCCCTTGCAGGATACACACATATATGTGTGTGTGTGAGCGGGGTGTCGGGAAGGTACAGGTACTGCCTACAGAAACCGCTGACCATGATCCTCTGACAGAGGAAACTATTTAAACGGTCTTTTCTGGTTTATAAACAGAAACTGCACATTGGCTACCAAGATGTTTGGTCTTCTTTTTCTTTTGAACAAAGGTAATTTCTAACAAACGAAGAAAGGAGACCTGATGCAGCGATGCTGCTGGGACTGGCACCGGCCAATGCACCCCCAGCGCTGTTTTAGGGCTCCCGAGGGATGGAATATCCAAATGGAGGGGACCCGGGCCCCTTCCCCTTCCTCTGACTGATTTGCTGTGTGTGAAGCACTGAGATCCTCGCTCTAAACCCAGGGAAAACACAGAGGAGAGCTGACAACTGGCTCGGTCCTGACTCACCAGAGATGTTTTTTGACAATTATATACGACCTGGACCCTCCTCCGCAGCGCAGGCAGAGCTGCTTGCTCGTGTGAAGGAGAGATCCCAGAGATTAGGAGTCAGTAAATATTTCAGCAAAGATGCTGCGTTTTAACAGGCAACTTTATTTTTTTTTTTTTTTTTTTTTTTTTTTTAGCTCCCTGGTTATTTTTCCACTGCGGCCTGAAGAGCGTCTCTGTCTCCCTGGGGAGGGCAGAGCCACTTGCTGCCAGGATCTGGCTGGACGCACGTCCCGCATCCCGCTCCCACCCGGGCACCAGCCTCTTCCAGCTCCTACGCAGGAGCCTGTAAAAAGTCTCCGAGTCAGCTGGAGGCGAGTAAATCATTCCTGACAGCTACATCTCTACAGGGCAGTTAGAATTAATGTAACAATTTGGCGTTTAATGAAGCAACAACATGCTGGGCTGCAGAGAATAGCTGGGACCTGCTGCAGTCATATTATAATCCCTGAGGGACCCAAACGGCAGAGACTTCATCAGATGCTGACTTGTTAGGCTGAGCAAACGGCCGTGCGGGAGGAAAGCGGAGCCAGCCAGCGTCGGGCAGCTGAGCGCGGCTCGCAGGGACCAACCTGCGGCTCTGAGCCCAAAACCATGTGGCCTTTGTGCTCCGGGGGACGGGCATGGGGCTAAAACAGAAGGAGCAGCCCAGGGGGATACGAGGGGGCACGCTCTGCCGGGAGCTGCTCGCCGAGGGTCGCGGGGAGCAGGTCACAGAGATGCTGGATCAGTGTTGTCTGTGTAAAAATAGAGCTTGTTGGAAGGGTAAAGAAAATAAACCAGCATCGGAGGTGCCGGGGAACTGGCAGAACAGTGTGTTTTGGAAACGAAACCCAGCTGGATTGGGTGCTCTGCACCCTGAGGTCTCTGATGTCCACAGAAGTCGCAGGTATTCCAGCCGTCTCCAGGATAAGGCCTTTAAAAAAAAAAAACCCTCACTGCATGAAGGAGGGAGGGAGGGGAACGAATGCAAATCACTTTGGAGACAGTCTCCCGTTTCCCATGTATATACATACGCTCTCAAAGCATTGCATTTTGCAGCAGCTTGGATGCTTTAAAATAAATCATGCGATGCTTTTTTTTTTTTTTTTTTTTTTTTTTTTTTTTTTTTTTTGTTTGCTTGCTTTTAAATGAAACTGTAGCACAAAACAACATCCCCTCGCTTCCCAACCCATCCACGCTGGTTCTCCTCTCCGGGGCTGGCTGGCGTGTGTGTGTGTGTGTGGCCATAAACC
This sequence comes from Athene cunicularia, assembly GCF_003259725.1. NCBI lineage: Eukaryota > Metazoa > Chordata > Aves > Strigiformes > Strigidae > Athene > Athene cunicularia. The sequence goes on along the minus strand of NW_020799122.1, from coordinate 2,941,241 downwards.
TCAGCGTGTTTTGTTGTGAAGCGTCATGGTCACTGGCTTTAAGGGCTTGACAGGTTTATAAAGTGCTGAGTGTCCCGGAGGGACCGCGGCACTGTTTGCAGAGAAGATGAAGCGTGCCATATCCAGCTGGTCTAACAAGGCAGCGGGAAATCTAAATTAATTCAGGAATCACTTCTGTTTTTCCGAGGGAGGATGTTGTTCTCAACCTATGGAAATAGCCCATCGGAATACTTATTAACAGCAGGCACGAGGGGTGCGACGCCAGGCTCCCCTCTCCTGCAGTGGTGTAAATCAGGGGGCGTTCAACAGAAGTGCAAAGCAGCAGAGCGAAACAGGGGCTCAGGGCTGTGTCCCCACACAGACGGGGACTCAATCCCATGCAGGGCTGGGCAGGATTCGGGGTGGAAGGTTTATTTCCACTGATTTACTCAACCTGCCTGTAAAGAGGGATCAGCCTCAACAAGTCCCACCTGGGCTCTGCAGGGGAGGCCAAGGGGGGTTATTTAGTGGCTCCCACCACCCTTTTTCTAGGGCTGTGCCCTTGCTCATTCCTGGCCTCTCTCAAGCACTGTGGGCTCTCTCTGTATTGACCGTTTGGGACCTGGGATTGAGCCTTCCCTCTGCGCTGGAGGTCAGTGGTGTGAGCTGCGGGGCCGGGCTCTTGTCAATCCGTGGGGTGTGGGGCTGAGCTCAGCTCTAGAACGTGGTGCTCGGTGTTTCCCCAGGAGCTGGCCTGGCATTCCTGTGGGTATGTGTCCCTTTATACCCACGGGGAGGTTGGTCCCCAACGGGTTATTCTTTTCTCAACTAAAAAAAAAAAAATCCAAAGCAAACCTCGGGTGATCTCAGCTCGATGTACGATAAGCTTTTAGCCTGGGACCGAGGGGTTAGCGCTGTTTGCTCATTCCTTTTTGTGAGGCCACCCGATGATGGGCTGTGGCTGCTCTCCCTTCCGCATGCTGCAAGTCGGACTAGGACTTATGGGGACTTGTTTTGTTTTCTCAAATGTGAATTCTAATTTAAAAGGCGGAAAAAGCTCTGGAGGCTGGATGCTGAAGTTCCTGCTCGTCTGCTCCTGGAAGCAGTCCTGCTGCTGCCTCGCTCGTCTCTGGGGGGTTCTTTGGGGTGGGATGGCTCTGGCGAAGGAGAGGGACGAACCAAGCTGTGTCTGTGTGTGAGGAAGAGGAGGGACGGTGATCATCCCCTGGATAAGAAGGGGCTAAACCCCCTGTACTGCTGCACCAGGCCCACCGCTCTCTCGGGTGCTGGGGGGTGCAGGTCCCAGGGTTGGAGGATGATGAAGCAAAGCAAGGCTGCATGTGCTGAGCAAGCCAAGGTGGCAGAAGGGGGATGTGTGTGTTAAAAAGGTATTTGTTGTAACTGGGCTCTTCAGAAAGTTCAGTTAAATACCCAGCGTGGTCCTCATCACCCTTCTCCTCGTGGTGTGCGTGCAGCAACTGCTCTGATGGCCCTGGCCAGCCCCAACCCGGAGCCGTGGGGAGCCTTTAGCTAAATGAGGGAGGATTTGGACAGCAGACCTCTGCGTTTGGGAACTGGGCTCCGGTTGTTGAGTTCATCGTGTTGAATTGGCTTCATAGTAAATGGGGGTTTTATGAGAGCGATTGAGAAGGAGCAGAGCCAGATCCTGCTTCTGTCACTTGCCACCAGCGGTACTTAGCACAGCCTTTTCATTTTCTGAGCATACCCTCCGCGCTGTGGCCTCTTTCTGACAGGAGGCTGCCATGAACTTCCAAATTAATTTTCCTGGACTATCCTAATCATTCTAGTTGGAACATCCCCTTGTTATGATCTTACCGGGACTTGGCTCTGGGGGATGAGGGTGTTTTGATGAACCTGCCCGATGTGGCAAAATTAAAACTTATTCTGGTTTTAATTTGTACTAATCATACACTCAGAAATAAAGAATTGGTCCCCCAAGTGTTTTTCTGGACTAGAGGACCGGACTTGCTTATTTGCATGGATTAATATGCTGCATGCTAATTGCGGGATACTATTAGCCACGCTGCAGCAACAGGGGCAGCGTAACCACACCGAGTCAGGCTTGAGCCACAGCTGTGGCTCAGATCCATCGAAATACAGATTTGTGCAGCTTTTCATCGCTAGATTTGACAACAGGAAAATCGTCGTTTTCAGAAATAAACTCCCTTGTGTTGAAGTATCTCATTAATTCAGAAGAACACTAACTGGACATGCTTTCATCTGGTGGGATATATATATATCTATATTTTATTTTTTTTTTCCCACCTCAGTATAAAGAGCAGGGGGTTACGTGCTGTGTGTGAGTTCAGCTGCTCAGAGCAAGCGCGGTGCGATGCAGTGGCAGGTCCTGAGCAGCGCTTAGAGGAGCTGCTGCTGCAATATCTGAGCCCTCAGCTCGGGTTGTTGTGGGCTGCTGTCGGGCCTGGCTGTGGTGTGCAGCTGTAAAGATATGTCCTTGTGCCCCAAGGCCTGCCTGGGGGGGTAGGACGCCCCTTCATGCCGCAGGAGAGCTGGGCTGGGGGTGCCAGGAGCTTCTGCGCTCCTGGGTGCTCGCAGGGTTTTGGGTCCTTGCGTGGCCCCGGCTTCAAGGTGAGCCTGTTTTTCCTCCAGGCGTAGCACAGCTGGAATATGATCGCTTTTGTGGTTTGACACATTACTTGTCATTAATATTGAATCAAGTCAAGCAAAGATCAAGTTGCAGTGCATGGAGCCTTGATATAGTTGTGCTTTCCCTGCTGTGCCCGACAGGCTGCAGGGAGAGGGCTGGGATACCCGGGGCGCAACTGGGATACCCAGGGCGCAACTGGGAGCAGGAATATCATGGAAATCTGCTGAAGGCTCATGAGCCAGGACTGAGACGGGCCCCATCACCCTCAGCTTGCTGCTTCTGTGGGGACAGGAGTCACTCGGGAGCCACCGCCAGCTTTCAGCACAGCAGATATTTTACTTTCTGCTAATCTTGGCAGAAAGGCCCAAATGCTCAACAGAGGATGGAGGAAGGGAAAAACAGAGTGGTCTTTATTTTTTTTTTTTTTTTTTAAGGCTATCCCTGCTCCTGCTGTGAGTTACGGTGAGGAAGGTGTCAAACTTTATCCCAGCCCAGGGAATGGCTTCGTAATGTACCAGGTCTCCTTGGGGCAGAGCCACGGCTGTCTCTGTGCGTGTGCCGGGCTTACGTGAGCCCCTTCCCACTCCTGTGCAAGGCTCTTTTCTGAATGATTTCCGTGTAGCTCTATCGCTTCATGTGTGCCCACAAGCGAATTACAGGTCACACGTACCCGGGGCGCATCGGGCACGGGCGGACGCTGCGGCGCCGCCCCTCCTGTGTGCGTCGGGCTCGGGTTGGAAAGCAAAGCCAACACTTACCTCGGGTATTTTTCAGCTGTCACACACCAACCCGCAGCCTGATGGCAATTACGAGCCTGGAGGTCAAATTCATCTCTGAAAAGTGGAGTTGAAGGCACTTACGCTTGAGGCAGAGGGACACCGGTGGTTAAAGCCAGCGCAGGCTACATTAGCCGTGTTTTGGGGAGCCGTGTCGCTTCCCCCAGGTCAGCCCGTCGTGCTAATGAGAAATTTGCTCTGAAGTCACCTCTCCTCCATTAATTAAAGCTGCTTGGTGCGAAGCAGGGAAGAGGAATTGAGGAAGGGCTCTTGATGCAGTTACGCTTTCCATAGATGTTGCTGAGTATCCATTACGGCCTGTGAAAGCCTTGTCAACATTTTTTCCAAGGAAGAATGAAAATGTAAATAACTTTAAAATGATTCAATGTCACTGTGGTATGGAAAAAGGTCACGCTGCCGAAGACCATTTATCTTTTTGCCGATTTAAAGAGCTTTTTTCCTATTACATTTTTTGAAATTAATGTTTTTAAACATTACCCAAAGTAATGTTAACAATCATGGGGTTTATGGGATTGATTGTTACGCAGGCTGGAATTTAAATTGAAAAAGATTTGTTTTAGGTAGTTGTTGCTGGGGTGTTTGAACAGACTTTTTGATTTATTGCTTATAAAAACGCTTGCATGATTTAATGAAAAGAATACTTGTGTGGGAACTCATGTAGAATATTTTTTGGGGAGTGAGTTTGGGCTTATGGAAGCAGAGCTCGTGCATGTAAATGTTGCAGTATATAAATCCGAGGCGAGACCGAAGGGACGGGGCCTTTATTTGCAGATTAAGGGTTGGAGGGAAGATGGGTTGGAGGTTTAGTTTCCCCTTAGGCCAGTACAGAGGTGCCCCGTGCTGCTGTGAGGGGAGAACCTGGCAGTGTGGCAGCAAGTCTGTCCCTGCTAACGCGCTCGGCAAGACCTAGTGCAAATCTGGAGTTCAGATTCAGTCCGGTGTCCCAGGCAGCTGTGCCACAGACGGTCTGTTGTGGGGTTTTTGGTACCTGCTACCTGCCAAGTGTCAATCAATACAAGTGCAAAATGCTGCATGAGCACAGAGGATGAGGTCCCTGATCCGAGGAGGGTGGCCCAGCAGAGATCTTGGAAATAGGGCTTGGGTGTTAAAAATTAAGGTTCAGGCTCGTCGGTGTGATTTGAAGAAAAAGGCTTGGGAAGAAGGGTGTAAAGATGCTCTCTGCATCTGAGGGCAAGCCCCACATCTGTCCCACGCGGGGCCGGCGGCGAGAGGCTGTCGGGGAAGGTGGGAGGTGGGTCCCTGCCTCCCGCGGGGGCCGAGCACAGCCCGCAGAGCGAGGTGGGCCAAGACCACCTGGGTGGCTTCTCAGCTCCTGCTGTCCTGCAGCAACGCTGACTTGAAGCTAATCTCCCCTCAAGTCATTCCTGACTCTGAAAACAGGTGACACTTGTGAAAGGCTTTCTGCTCTTCTGCACGGGAAGAATTTTCAGTCCCAAATCTTGGTTTGGGGGAAGGAGGGAGGGGAAAAAAAAAAAAATAGCTGTGCTCTTAATAGAAATGCTTGGCCTGGTGAGATGTACTTGCATTTTTCACCTCTGTTGCCCCTGCTACATCAAGTGTGAGGGAGCAGGGGATGCCACAGCTGGTGCTTTGCATGTAATTTTCACCCTCTTGTTAATGACCTTGCAGGGATTAGCATGGCCTTCTCCATATGCCAGTAGATTATGTCTGTTGGCAGCTGCTACTACTGGAGCAAAATGGGATAGTTTTCATTAGGAGTGCTTGACACTAGGTTGCCCTGGGTGTCGTCAATCCTAAACTGTCAGTGCCTTTGAATAAAGCAGCGTACAGATGTGATTTATTAGATGTGCTGCTGCTCTGCTGAAAATGTGGCGTTTTCGAGTCAACGAGGTCTTGCAGAAGTGTGAAAGGAGCCTTCTTGCTCTTCCCTACTCACCCTTCCACCCCGTGGGCTCTGTGGGGTTGCCCAGCAGTGCTGGGTGGAAAATCTGCCCCGAAATGATTGACTGAATGAGGACTTGGGTGAAATAATTCCCCTGTGCTCTTCAGCGGAGCTACTCACCAGCACATACACGTGTGTTTGTGTTTAGTGGGGGGAAACTAGATTTTTCCACGGCTTTAGCAATATGTTCTGAATGAACATTTCTATCCAACTTGAATGGGGAGTAGGGGAAGCAAAGATTCTATTCCTCAGCACCGAAACATGGCTTGACCTTGAAATGATTTTATTTTGATGATTAAGAAAATATTTAGTTTTACCACGCAGACCTCTGCCCCCTTAATTCAAGCCATGCAGAGGAAAGTCAAGTTTTGGTATTTGCCTTATTCATGTAACTGAATTAGGGGCATATCCTGAGTTTGCAGAATATTTTTGTGGACTGAGGGGGACATAGGGTGTAGGGCAGCAGCAGGAGGTGGGTGAGACCCTCACCCAGCTGCCAGAGGGATGCTGCAGAGGCTTCCCTGCTCCCTTTGCCCTGGGAGGAACCGGGCTCTCTGTGTTCTGCAAGGTTATTAATCCTCTGCTTATCCTGTTTTAAAATAAGCAGTTTAAAGGAGGCTGTCAAAGATGATAGGCCACAAATCCATGTCATTCTCTTGATTTGCAACAGTAAAGCTAAACCCTTGTGCGTCCCTCCCTCCTTAACAGAACGAGGGTTTGTGCTCCTCATCATGCTGCCGCAACAGCCCAGCCCACCCGGGTGGGGGGGACCTGCTCCTCGGGCAGGGCTGCTGGTTGGCAAGCGCCTAAGACTTTCCTGATGACACGGGGAGTATCTGGGCAGCCAATCCACAGAATTCAGTTGTGTTATTCAGGGTTTGTGTCCACCTGACAGACCCATCCATCACCCATGTGATGTGGCTTTATTGAACAACGGACTTGGGTAAGGGACCAGCTGCTGTGGGAGAGTCCTGAAGCATTTTGCTCTGCTGGACTTTGTGCCCACGCTCGAGAACGGGCCCAGCGGCCCTTCCGAGCAATACCGAGCAGAACAGCTTCGGCACAGACTAACTACTTAAGGAGTCTTTGTGCAAGTTCAGTAATCACTATCTAAGGCATGCCAGAGGAGGACCAACAGCCAGGTAATACACCAGGTACCATTCCTCTTCAGTAAATATGTCCTTTATTATCAACGGGTCATTCTTTTATCAGCAAGAGTTCTGATTAAATGAATAGTACACGTGGGATATTGGATTTGGGAGTGATAATGTTAAGTGACTTTTCCTCGTTGTTTACGGCAATGCAGAAATTGCAATAAACATTTGGTTGGGACCAGCCCACATGCCCAGCAGCCATTGACAAAAAAAGGAAATCCAAGGAAAACCCTCAAATTTGCATCAAGTTAACTTCTTGGCCCATAATAGCCCGATAACATTCACAAACATTGTCTCCTGGCGGAGCCCGCGCTTCCCTGGAGCTGAGGGAGGCGAGTCAGTGTGAGCTGGGAACTGGGGGCTGTTTTGTGCCAGGTTCCCCAGGGACAGCTGGGGGGGGGGCTGTGGGCACTGGGGGAGCAACTTGCTCTGAGTCCCTGAGCAATTTCCTACTTGGAAGAAGATACTGAGGAGTGGTGAAAGGGTGTGGGCAGGGGATGATAAATGAGGGAGGAGGGGGGAAAAAAAGAAGCAAGAATGGAGAATGTGAAAAGAAGTGCTTGAACTCTGACTGCAGTAGCATTACCCCACAGATGGGTTTGACTTCTGTATTCAGCAGTAGGAATAAAACATCACCCTCGACAATTAGAGGCAGGATCAGCACAGTTAGTTCTTGGGAGATAAAAATGGAACGGGTTAGTTAACAGTGATTGTTCTAATTACCTCCCGGGCTTTTTAAAACTGTCTTTCCCCTAAGGAAATACTCAAGTCCAATGCCAAATAAATACTGAATCAAAAGTAATAATCATGGCTGTTTTCTTGCCATGTTACAGCACCAAGTACGTGAATCCTATCAGCATGTATAAAAGGAACTGCTGGAAGTCCCGCAGAGGTGTTAGGGCCCAGGTAAAACCACCTGCTGTTCTCATGCCTGGGAATTTTCCTTTTGCAGCCAGGTTGAAGTGCTGGGAAAATACCTGGAGAGAGGAGCGTGTGTTTTCCTGTCCATGCTGGTGGTTGGAAGTGCTCTTCCTCGCCAGTGGTCCGCCTGACCGCTCACCTGCACCCAAAGCTCCCTTTGAACAGTGCTGAAGGTGCTTTACCCCCCTCCCCGATTCCCTGATAGAGGAGGGCATGTCAGAAGGTGTAAAACCAGCCAGCCTGATTGTTATGCTGAGCCACGACCCTGTGAGCATCCCGGTGACACGAAGGAGAAAATGCGGAGTTTTTACCTGCCTCGTGGTCCTGCAGGCTGTGGCTCAGCTACATGTGTGCTTTGGCACTAAGTAGGTCGGAGCCTGAAAAAAAAATCTGGGGATAAATTTGTAACGCTGCTGTCTGCCACTTGGGTTTCTCTGCACCTTTTGGGCAGGAAAATGTTTCTTTCTCCTCCAAAAAGTGAGTGAGGCGGATGAAATCTGCTGTAGGAATGTAAGGAGCGGCGAGCTCGCTTTCTAAGAAACACAGGTGTAAAAATTTTACTTAATTTATGCAATAGGATTTTGGGGATTTCTAGCAAAAGGCGACAGTTACTGGCAGTATTTGGGGGGGTTGGAATTTAATGAGGTGATTTTCATTATCCAAATTCCTTTATTTCATTAAACTAAGTATTCTATTTAAAATAAGGAGATATTTGAATATACGGGTATTTGCAATAGGAAAATTAATAGTCATGGTAGGAAAGTCTTACTGCTTTTCCCCCCACTTTCATTCTGTTCTCATTAGAGAAAAGCTCCTTCCGAAGTTTAGTTAATTATTTAGACTACCGATGTAAACCTTCCTGAAAACATTCTCTTGACATCGTAAGTCTAAATTAGAAAGAGAATTGACATGAGAACAGCTTTAACACATTGGTTGTCACCACCTGTGAAATGTATGACGTGATTTTGGCATAGTTAACGTTCCTGATAGCCGGGCGATATGACCTCAGCCCCGAGAAAGGTGTTAGGGTGATGGGGGTGCTTGCACCCTAGAGACTGGAACCCCCAGTTGAAAACAGTGGGGTGTAACTGGTGTCACAGACGGGGATTTAATTTGTGGTGCCACTTTTATAATTTTTTTTTTTCTAGGTGAGGGATCTGGCACTTTGTATCCTTATTCACCCTTTGGGATACCCATGGATGAGTTGGGGTGCACTGGGGGTGACCGGCTTTTCCCTTCACATCCTGGAGAGGGGGGTTTGTGTCGATGTCCTTGCTGCAGTGCTCAGGGGTGATGCTCCAAACATTTACTTTCCCAGAACTCAGAACTGCTGAATTTATCAGGAATGAAAACTATTTGGCAGAATAAGTTGGAGAAACAATACAGCTCCCAGATACTAGAGATCCTCCCTGGGGCGCTTCCAGGTTAAAGCCTCCCCCAAGGTCTCCTGTCAGGGCAAAGACCTGGTTCAGGTGGGCCTGCTCTGAGGTCCTGCAGAGCCAGACCTTGCTTAGCAGGTGTGGAGGTACCTGTTTTGGAGACAAATTAACTTTAATAACCTCTGTGTTAAGATCAGTCCCAAATGTGCTGAGGAGTGGATAATGTCGGGGTAGGAGCAGAACCAGAGGGCTGAGAAGCGACTTTCAAAAACACCTGGGGACCCTCAAGTTAGTCAGGACACTCTTGATTCTTGACTACGTTTTGTTTTTTTTTTAATGAGGTGCAAGTCTGTAACCAGAAGACACTAAAAAGCAATTGCGTTAAATAACGGACTACATTTGACTTTATGGATTGTTTATGGGATCTTTCTTTTATTAATTCTTTATCCTTTAATATTATAAAGGATTTGTGTCTACAATAAATAATGTAAAGTTACATTACATCCTCTTTGGCTTAAAATTTTAATATTCCTATTGCCCATCTCCATAAAGAAATTGTATTTGAGGTCATTGCATATGTACAGCTGCAGTCATAACCCTAATGGAATTACTATTCAAGCACAGGCAAGATTAGTATGAACGCCAAGAAACTACCCGTCTGTCAGGGGAAAAGGTAAAAGTTCAGAGTTCAGCCCGCATCCAAATTATTTATCTCCCTAATAACTTAATAGATTGAATATATTACTTGTCAGTGACCTTGATGTACAACAATAAAGACCCCTTGGTTGTGTCAGAAAATATATGAGACTATAATAAGTAGTACTTATGTAGGGGAATAAAAACATATTCTTTATGATAATGAAGTCTCTTCCCACAAGGACACCACAAGGACGTGAGGCCGTGTAAATACAAACACCAGCTTGTGTTGGGCTGTAGTTGCACGTTGGCTTCCCTCCCAAAGCCGGCTGCAGAGGGGCTGGTGCAGGAGGCTGCACCCTGCAGACGCCCAAGTGGGAAGGGTCCCTCCCCGCGTGGCGAGGGAGGGCTTCTGCCCTTTGCTGCTTGTCCAGACATACATTACATCCTACACCTCCTCTTACAACTGGTTTATGTGGAGAGTTAGTCCCTGGCTTTTTTTTTCCCAAGAGTCCCGTTGACTTTGTGCCAGTTTTCATTACTTCCATTCCGGATTTCCTGAGAATTTAAAAGAATAATATAAATTAGTTTAGGATCAAAGGTAATACTTCGAATAGGCACGTTTACAACATGGCTAAAAATAGGGAGGTAATTTCCCTGAGTGCCGTGGTCTCTGTAGCAGTGCAACACGATGTCTCTCTTTCTTTCTGTTTCTATGTCTATTTTTCAAGGCTTCACATTATCTAAAGGGGAAAACAAAAAGCCCTCGAAGGATATTGTTCTTTAATAAGGCTTATGATTATGGATTTGTTTCTTCCTCAGCCAGCACAGAATCAGTATTAATATACTCAAATGGAATGAGTCTCTCCTCTTTAATAGGTCATTTTAATCATATTTAAAGTTTCACTTGGAGATGGATGGAGGAGGGTGAGGGAAGACAGAAAAAGAGGAACTTATTTTATCTGTTCGATGTTTTCCACTTAATCCCCCAAGCTGAGTGCAGCGCTGGCTGTGCTGCTGCCTCTGCTACGTGCCAGGAGCAGCCCTCTCCTGGGATACCCTGGGTGCAGGCTGCAGGGGAGCCCAAAGGGCTTCCGTGTCCGAGCCTGAACACCAAGCTTGGCAAACAACGTGACATCCTGCCTCGGAGGGCCCTGAAGTTACAAATCCTCCTTTCTTCCTCACTCAGCGGTGCTGTGTGCTGGGCTGAGCCTCCAGCCCCTTCCCCAAAAGCGCAGGGCCCAGCCCTGGGCTGAGGAAGCCCCCGCAGGCTGGTCCCTGCTCCCGGGAAGCCCACTGGAGCTGGCACGTGTGCGGTTGTGCTCCCATTCCCCAGCCACTTATCCCAGCAGCCTCACGTTTTTGATTGTATTTATGGCCACTTAATCTGTGCTAGCAGCCAGGATCAAATATATCTCCAAGTATTGATCAGCTTTAGGCTGATAGAAGTTCAAGCTCATGAGGTCTCGGTCTTTGACCCTCAAATAGGATATGAATCTCAATCCAATAGACTGATATTCACACGCAGTCGCTGCCCAGGGTTGCAGGCTGCAAGGGAAAAATCAATGAAGAGTGCTAATGATTCACAATTTATAGAGCAGCTGCCATTTTAATATTAGAATAAATGTTATATTGCAAAGGGATGGGAACATAGGTGGTGGCATGGAAAATATTTCTTTGGAGCCTTTTCTGCGAGAAAATGATGTGCACGGGATTTTATGAAGTATAATTTATTGGCCTCATTTAGACTTATAATTTAAAACTCCTTATGAAAAAGGTATTTAACTAGAGTGGATTGGGTAAGGAAATGGCAAGGGCAGAACAGGCTGTCTTGGAGTGCTTCATGCGCATGCTGGTGGGGAAGAGGAAGCAATATCCTAATACATGAGATCGGATGTAAGAACTCCCCTTCTGCTTAAACATCCCCGCAGCATCTGGCAACAAAGAGGCCCCGTTCTCTGCCCCGGCTCTTCTGAGCACACTTGTAAATGAGAAAAATATATTGAACGTGCTGATGAGGTGTATGGAGCACATTAAGATTAAATAATGGATCATGTCAGAGTGGAGTGGTAGGGCAGAAAACTCTGCTGACACGGTGTGTGAGGGCTAGAGAGAATTACTGAAGCCAAAGAGAAGGGGCAGGCTGGAAGACAGATTTCAAACCATGGGAACATAAGAGCTCTCTGGACAGATTACACAGGTTTTATTGTATTCTCAAATAACTCATTTCTATTTGCAATGAATTACGGTTTCCCTTTGCTGAGGTTTCTCTACAATAGCTCATGGGGACAGGTAATCTCCAGGCTGTGGCAGAGAGGCAGGAATGACAGGGGGAGCTGTCAGGGAAAAATGGAAGGTAAACTCTCCCCTTTTGCCTCTTCCTTGGCGGTGATCCACTGGGGACTGGAGCTGTGAGTCTTCCTGGAGAGAGCAAGGAGGAGGGAAGGGAATTCTTCAGCCACTGCAGTTCCCTGGCTGCCCCAAGGGCTGGCACCGGGCTGCTGTTGGCGGGCTGGAGCCCGTGTCGGGGCCAGCAGTGTCCCGGGAAGCAGCACCGCTCCTCATCCTCCAGGGCCGTGTCCCGGCGGGTGGCTGCCAGAGCTCTTTGTCTGGAGATGGTGCTTTTCTCTTGTCTGTAGAGCAGCAGCCCCAAGGTGGTTTGCAAGAAAGGCTTCATCCCGAGAGGACTACGTCTTCCAGCCAGAACTACGCGCTTCGACTTCTCGGTTCTCGTGTGCAGTAACTCTTCACCTTAAAGTCCAGTTCACAGGACACTCTTTCAGTGTATAACAATGTCTTTCCCTGCATGGATGCAAATGGTAAAAGGATTTTCGGTACAAAGAACCCAGGCTTTTTAGAACAGACAAGAAAAGATGGAAGTCCTACATCAAAACCACAATTTATGGCATCCGTTTGGCCATCTCTGTATTTATTTTTTATAGAAGTGAAAAGAACTTAAATAATTCATCCGCCTGAGAGCTCATAACTCTCTGGCCTGCATAGAATATCTTTCATATAATCTCATAACCTAGAGCCTATTGACAAACTGTATGAAAAATAACAGCCCTTTCACTTGCAAAAGCAAAATCCAATTTATTGATTGTGATAGTCTAAATAATGGCATTTCTATTGACCAAAAGGTATTGCTCAAACAGGTTAGAGTTTACTTAACTCACGGGGAATGCAATGTCCCATGCATACCATCATCAAACCAAAATGTACTTGATGCTTTCCATCCCTTGGTTATACTGCCGCTGTGACCAAACTATTGCACAGAGACACTTGTGACAGGTGCTTAAGGAAATTAAATGCAAGATCTTTTATTTTTTTGGGGGGGAGTGGGGTGTGAGGAGAGGAACAGACCCAGGGCATGAAGGCTTTTTTTTTTTTTTTTTAGTCTGATAAGATATAATGAATATTTTATCCATGGTGTAAGCATACAGCTGCTGTTGTAACCTTTAGGTGCTCTGAATTCCCAAACTGGGGCCACAGGGGTCTGCCTGTGGCTGCTGGGTGCCACCACAAGTCTCGGGTGGTCCCGTAGCGGGGTGCAGTTTGAGTGGAAATCGCTGGATGTGCCTGGGGATGTCCTTAAGCTTCCTCTGGGAAGGGCCACCGAAGAGCTCACACGGTGACCTTCCAAGACGATGTTTGGATCATCTGCTCAGCTGTGGATTCGTGGAGAGCCGGAGGAGGTTTAGCTGCCTCCTCTGTGCTCCTCTGGGCTTTGTGCTGTGCTCGCTGCTGTGTGCTGTTGAAGCCCACCTAGAAAGTCTTTGCGCTTCACCGGTGGACTCTTCGCTGCCTTCCAGTTCTGTAGTGCCGCCTCTTCTATCGGTGATCAGAAGGGCTCTGGTGCTGGGGAAACCAAGGGCCTGTTCTGCTGACATTAGGGTGACAGATGGGAATATTGAAGTTTGCACCTAGATCTGACCCTAAAACTACCTGAAGTTCAGGGTGGATTTGCTCCAGGGTCCTAAATTTGCACTAAGTTTTGCTTTCTGCTCATATTGATCAATTTATTCTTTCTTTTGGGTTTTGGTTTTTTGTTGTTTGTTTTTTTTTTTAACTCGTTCCCTGTCAGATGCTCTCTAATTGGGCAGCGAAGAGATTGTTACAGCCTCATAAAATACCGAAAAGCCTTCCCCATCAATTCTGCCTGTTGGAAAATGTTGTTCTCCAATCCCAATCTTGCATACATTCTATTATTTAATTCATAAATGTTTAAATAGGGGCCTAAGAGATCCCCACTGTGTCTTTTTACATAATGAAATTACAAGGAGTCATATGTTACTACCATCCATAAACTTATTGTGCACTTTACATAAAATTCAGATCGGGTGGCTCTGCATGCATGCATATTTTACATTTTCAACTTTATTAAAGAAATGAATAGAGTGCTGGAAAGGCTGCTTTGCTGTATGGTCAATTCGGATCCTGGGGGCCATAAATCTGGGAGCCGATGATTTGTTGTTCTTTGCTCACAATAAATTAAGCCTTTCTTGATGGAAAGGTTGGCTACGTTTGTTGCAGTTTAGGTCACAGTATTTGGATGAAGACGCCTCTGGACGTGTTGGGAAGGGAGTTTGTGCTGGATCCAGCGAGGCAGGGACAATATCTCAATTTTTATCAAGCTACTGGAGATGGAACCTACAGCTGGTTCTGTGGCACAGGTTTTCGAGTCAGGATAACTGAGTGAGATGACTTTCAGCTGAGGGTTGGGATGATTTTAAAGGCTTTTGATGTGTTCCTTGGAGATTTTTTGCCTGGATGAAGCAGTGGATTAACCGACAGGGAGAAAGCCAGGGGTGGCTGTAGGTGTGATTTGGGTGGGACAGCCACCAGCTCTGCCTCCGTGGCCTGAGCAGAAAGATGCCCAAAGGGCAGTTCTCAAAGAACCAGGCAGGGCAGCACCGTCTCCTGGGTGAAGCCAGCTCTGTGTAGTACTCATGAGCTGGCATGGCAGAGACGGGTGGGCATTACACGGATAAAATCATGTAATTTTATCTCCATTGTTAGTAGTAAGTGTCCCCAACTGCTACTTAATGGTGTCTCTGCTGGGTAAGGAATGGGTTGATATGCAGGGTCTGGCAAAGCAAAAAGTATTAGTTTCAACTATGAAATAATAATATCATTTAAAAACAAATCACTTCAAAGTGCTTAAGTCGGTCATGTCTAGCATGAAGGATGATTTAGTTGATAGTTGCTTATATTTTTCTATTAAGAAAAAGTAATCACTATCCCTAGCTTTTTCTTCCTCGTCTAGATTTAAACCTTTTTAGCCAAAAAAAGAAAAACACTCTTGCCATTGAACGAGACAAAGGGCTGTTCTGTTGGAATAGTGGTTTAATTTAGAAATAATCTCAAAGCAATGCTGGAATAACCAGCTATTCTGCAAAGGCTAACCCCGGAATAACCAGTTTCCCCTGCCACAAATGCAGGTTAGCTCACTGTAGTATGTTTCTTTCCTTTCCAAGCACCAAATTTTTTGAATCAATAAGGTGAGATAAGCTGCAAAAATGCAAAGGAAATGGTGTAATTAACAGTGTGCATTTTGTGTTTAAAGGGGAAAAAAAAAAATCTAAGGAGTGACTTCTTTTTTTTCTCAGCTGGGATAAGATCAACACTGTGACAAATACAGCACTCCCAACATATTGGTCTCGAAACCAACCAAACGTAAGAAAATCAGCCATAACTGCTGACAAATTGGCACTTAACCTTTTTTCCTGGAGATGCATTGGTTAGAAACAGAATGATGCCAGTATCTGTATACTAGATACAACCGCACGTATGAGAACTTACAGCTGCTTAAGAACTCGCTCAACAGCTCAGGAATGTCGGCATTCATTTTACCACACCAAAACATAAAGGAGTTCAATCTCTTCTGTCATATTACTGTAACAAAAGATTGGTAGGTGTGGGTGGCATGTTCCAAATCTGCTCTGAACGAATATTGGGGGAAGAAAATAAATCTTGTTCGAGTTTAATAGTAAAAGTGGCCAGGTCATGTCTATCCTCAGGCCTGGAATTCACCCTCCCAGAAAGGCAGTACTGTCAACTGGATGTAATTGGTATTAGACCCCACATCTGTTCCTGATCAGCACGTGTACCTCTCCCAAGTGGAAGTTTAGCCTTGACTCACCGAAGCAGTGCCCATGCTGAGCCTGCTTAGTGCGCTCGGCACAGGGGAGCGATCTCCTGGTACCATCTCCTGGTCACGCTTCACCCCCCTGCCTAAAACTCCCGGAGGTTTGTGCAAAAGGCTTCAGCTGGGTGCTGCCCAACTGTGGCTGGGAGATGCTGACAGGGCAAAACCTGCTCTGCAGTTTGGTTCTGGCTAAAGACTTTACCCGTTAATTGCCTGGCAGGTGCTGGTTGAGGGAGCGGATGTTACTGTTAACACCACCGCAAGAATAGGTGGATTTAAAAAAAAAAAAAAAAGCAAAGCAAAATGGGAAACCTGAGCTGCCACCTATGAAATGTTCATGAACTTACTGTGTCCCCAGTGCCAAGGGAAATCTTCCCCTGACCTCTGCAATCTGCATAACTCCTGCGCTAACACAAAGGACCTGACAAACTCTTCCAAACACCAGCCTGAACTTGAGGGGAATTGCTTTTGCTGAACAGTGATTATAATTCCTGCTGTTTATCCAGATTTTGACAAGTAAATCTCATATTTTAAACACAGGATTAAAAAATTTTATTACTACAGTGGGGATTAAGTAGTAAAGCCTCAGAATGTAAGTCTGCAAAGTAGGAAACACAGGAAAATAAAGTGAAATCTATTGTTCAAAATAACTCAGGCTTAACCCTTTGTCACCTGGTGCAGACCCAGATTGCAATCTGTACAGCCCTGTAATAATTATCCCCAGGTCTCTTGTAACATTTCACAGGACAGGTAGGGGATATGGAATTTCTTCCTGTTGTTTTTCAAATCCCTCCATTTCCAGACTTGACTGCACCATCGTGCTCAGAAATAACAGTGGCATTGAATAGCATCCGAATGAGAAATTCAAGCCAGCCACTCTCATTTGCTGCCCTGACTTGTCTGATTACGAAGCGCTTCGTTTCTGTTCCTCCTTGTTTGTTTTCAGAGGAAAGTCTCTTTATTAAGAGCTCCATTGTAAAAGTGCGGTAAATATAATAACTTACCAGCTGACAAATTTTCAAGCCTCTGAACTGGGCTACAGGGTGAAACCCTGAGCCCGCAGGAGCCAGCAGATGTCTGCCCCTTGTTTTCAGTGAGCCTGGGATTTTACCCAAAATGCCTAATTTTGAATCTGCTCCCTAAAAGGGTGATTTTAGGAATGAAGCAGAGGACAGGGAGCTGGAAAGCGCAGGTTCTGTTTCTCAGCTGCACGCTGCCTCAAAACGTCCCTTTTTAAAAATGATGGATAATAATATTTCTGTATCTGCCAGGGGGAAGTTGGCTAGTAGGTGATTTGAAATCCTTGGCTGAAAGCTGTTATGGAAATGGAAATAATAATTCTTCCAGGGTGATCTGAATGCACAAATTTAGAGGCTGCCACCTCACCCCTCCAACTTCAGAAAGTGAACTCACAAAAGGCTCTGGAGTCACTCCAATCAAATTTCCCCCCAAATATTCCCATGCAGAACAACAAAACTCTAAGAAAACGGTGAACTTTACCACAGGGAAAACTGTAGCTGAAATGGGTACCAGTAGTAATCACCTAATGGAAAAAACATTCTATTTTTTGGATGAATAAAGATGCGGCTTGATGTTTACCATGTCTTTTCTTCTCTCCCTGAGGTCATGCATATCTGATTAAACTACATTTTCCCCAGAAATGTTGGAGAGCAGCAGTTGCTGGGCTCAGGACGGTTGTGGAATTTAGAACCTGATGTCGTGATATATTGCAAAACCCTATCAAACCAACAGCTTGTGCGGTTCTTAGGATTCAGCTATTTTCTACCAATATTACTTTTCTGAACAACTAATGAACACCTAATATCCAATTAGCTGCCTGTTCCTTCAGGTACAGCTCAGGAGTCTGATAAAATCACAGGCACAACCCTAAATCTAACGCATCTGAAATCCTTACTCTTGGTTCTTCTGGACAGTGAGAATTCTGACAGGTTTTATTTTTTTAATGACTTCCCAAATGAACTTTTCTGTGTCTCCAGCCGTATGAGCTTCTGACTTATTTTTTAGGATTAACAGTGAAATTGTTGATGAATGTAAGCCTTCAGAGATTCCCCTGCTTTGCTAAGGGAGGTAAATCTATCTAATCATGGGTTAATTACCAGCTATTTTCACACTACCAGAACATCCTTAAAAAACAAATCAATGTCTAATAAATGATTTGCGTGTGTCCAATAATTAAAACCTTAATGCTCAGCACTTACTAACTTTTACCATGCTGAAACTGTCAGAAGATGCTATTTCATTCTAGTGGTATCAGCAGTGCAATCCTTTTGCATACCCCCGGATTCTTGCGTAATGAAATAAAATTATTGAAGATGTGATGATTTAAACCCTCTCCGTGCTAAGGAGTTATAACAGTTGTTGGCATAATAAATGAATACCGAGTTATTTTGCTTCCTAGTGCTATCAGCTACATTCCTATTTCTTCAAGCAAGGAACACAAAGAGATTTGGCTATGCTGAATAAAAAAAAAAGCGAGCTGCAGGTAGGAGTAGAGGTCATTCTGAGGCCAGACAAATTTTAAGTTGTTCTTTCTGTGTAATTTTACCCTTCTTTTGATATGGTTCTTAATTAACTAGTAAACTTGTCTTTTCATTTCCAATTAAATGTATTGATGGCGCATTCTGGCTTGGCTTGTAAGCTGCTATTTTCCCTTTGGTGTAATCAATGCAGAGATGCCACAAAGCTACAGGTGACATTAAAAAGAACTTTTCTTTATCCCACATAATTAATTGCCTCTCTACCTCCATTCCATTATATAAGCAGTGTAACACAATAGCCGAGAAGGCTGCCTTAGAGGGAAGGTGGGCCTAATTTTTCAGGAGTACTGGGCATTCTTAGTTGAAGCAGAGCTTGAAGACAAGTTCTGCACTTTGGAAAAACAAAGCTTATTGCTTTGTGTTTGAGATGGGCTTTTAAGAGGCTTACACAAAAACTTGGGAAGTCTTCATCTCTCCTCATCCTACAGTTTTTGTGCTAGCGAAATGTCCCTTCACTGCTTCAAAATAAACGCAAAGCATGTGGCCAGTGACTAGTAGTCGAAGCCAAAACACACAGCAAAGGAGAAAGCAGTAGGGAAAGTAGTAAGGACAGCTCTGGCCCAAAGAAAGAACCCGAAGTTGGTGAACCCAAACCCAGGTTTGCACGCTAAGCACGCAGCAGGTAGCTGTAAATTAAACTCGCTGCCCCATTTCTGCGTGCTCCGCAAAGCCTCCCCACCCAAGAGGAAGGGCTGCCTTGCTGGGTCAGAGCCCCTTTCGAGGGGACGCCTGCTGCAGTTCGTGTAAATCGTTTCTGAGCTTTCATTACTCGGGCGAGATCTGCGCTTGCAGGAAGAGGGGCTCTGCGGGTCTGCGCGCATGGTTTTGGGAACACAGGGTCCGCTCTGCTCAATCGAGCATCAAGCTGGGGGTCCTGCATTTGTTTCAGAAGCCTAAACTCAGTGTAGAGTTTATGGCAGCTTCACAGGGGTGAGATAGGGCTGGGGTGAGCAGGAAAGAGGTGTGAAGCCTAAGGTAGTTCTTCAAGATGAAAGATTTAGCTTTATTTTCAATTTATTTTACTAGACCTAGCAGATGTGGTCGTAACCTAGAGACTGAAATCCAGAGGAGGTTCTGGATGATGTTGCCGGAGCTGAAGACCAGGTTAGTTAGAATTGAAAAGCTGTTGGAAAAAACATCAAATTCAGACACATCCTTTACGTTTAGGGGATGACTGGGTCATGCTCGCTGCAGGTACAGCCACACACACAGCCCTTGAGAAAATTCATACACACGGGATGGGGCTGAATCAAGTTGTTTAACAGGTTGACTTCGTACTG
This sequence comes from Athene cunicularia, assembly GCF_003259725.1. Taxonomy (NCBI): domain Eukaryota; kingdom Metazoa; phylum Chordata; class Aves; order Strigiformes; family Strigidae; genus Athene; species Athene cunicularia. The sequence goes on along the minus strand of NW_020799122.1, from coordinate 2,921,836 downwards.
CTTCTCTTGTCAACTCTAAAAGTACTTGCTGATAAATAATAGATAAATACAGGAGGATAACGTTGCTCTGCTGTTGTGAATTGCACAGAGCTTTTATCATCCCTTAATGCGGGCTATGTAGTGGGGCTATTGGGTAAAAGCTCTGGGATTTGGTGTAACAGAAGGAAAGAAAAGATGACAGAAAAGGCAAATGGAGGTTAGAGTTTTTTGTTAATTAACTTCCTTCTCGGCCTTTACTTTCACTACTGCCAGCAATCCAACTCCCTGCTTTGTCCGTAAAGCCCTGTAGTCACCGGTGACTAAGCCTGGGGGGGAGTTTATGTTACACTGAAGATAAACATAAGGCTGCAGGTAAGGCAGCGGTAATGAGTTTGGAACCACTCCCTGAGCAGCTGGGCAAGGGCAGCTCCACCACCGAGACTGGGGGGGTCAAATTATCCACCGGTACCGGGGGCAGCCCAGAAAATGGGGCTTGTGGAGAGCTGGGCCAGGCAGCGCTCGGGAGGCCTTGGGCGCCGATGGGGGCGGTGGGCCACAGAGTCATCGCGGTTGGGAGAGACCCTGAAGCTCCTCCAGCCCAAGCATTAACCTCACCTGGCGGTTCTCAACCCCAGCCGGTCCCTCAGCGCTGGGTCAGGCCGAGGTGGGGCGCGTCCAGGAGCTTTCTCTGCCCCTCGCCGGGAGCCAGGCACGGCCCCGCCATGGCCACTGCAGGGGCGGGCCCGACCCCGGCGGCCTCAGGGGTGGCGGCGGCGGCGCGACGAGGGGGAGCGGGCAGCTCCGTCCCCTCAGCCCCCACACAGCCCACCGAGGGAAGAGAAAGAGGAGGAGGGGGGTGTGTAGGGAGAAAATGGCGAGAGGAGCGAGCGGCGGGGCCGCGCCGTCCCGCGGGCTCTGCTGCCCCCTGTGGGCCCGCGGGGCCCGGCCCGGCCTCGCCTCATCGACCCGGCCGTACATTACCCCGGCGTGCTCGCTGCCGGGGCCAAACCTCGGGGTTTTAGAACAGGTTCACCAAATTGTCAATTAAGTGCAAATCAATCCTTAGCCATTTATCACGGTGTTAATCCGTCCACGCCGTCCGAGGCGAAAAATCGATCGGTTCCTGTCACCGGGGACCAATCGAGGAGAGCTGGAAGACCAACATCTGCTGTATCAGGGCAACAGCTGAAATTTATAATCTCGGAGAAAAATTGCTGCTTGCCAAGAGGCCCATTAGGAAGTTGGGGAAGTTGAGCGTGTGCAGGGGGAAGGGGCTGTGACAAAGAGCCTGCGCGGGGAGCCATGGCACAGGAGGGCTCCTGTCAGGCCCGCGAGGAGATTTCGGCCTGAGGAGCTGCTGATTTATTGAGGAGAGAGAAATAAGGATCACTGTTAACTCAGATCAATGTGTTAATACGTGTGGCTTTGAGGTTTCTGGGGGCGTTGTCGGGGCTGCTGCAGGTATCCTGTGGGTGCGGCGCGGTGAGGGGCTCCTCGGGGACCCCCATTCGGCTCCAGGCTGGAGAAAGGGGCGACAAAAGGCCTGTGGATCTGCTGCTGCACGCTGGCAGGCGTTTCCCTCCCTGGCATGAATCCTCGATGGCATCCCCCGTTGTCAAACACACTGAAAGGACATTGTAGAGAGGTTGGTGCTGGGCTCTTCTCACAAGGGATCAGGGACAGAACAAGAGGGAACAGCTTGAAACTGCGACAGGGGAGGGTCAGGCTGGGCATGAAGGAAAAATGTTTCACAGAAAGAGTGGTCAGAGAGTGGAACAGGCTGCCCAGGGAGTGTGTGTGTGGGGGAGTCACCATCCTTGGGTGTGTTTAAGAGCCGTTTAGATGAGCTGTTGGGGGATGTGGTGTAGGGGAGAACTTTGTAGAGTCGGGCTGAGGGTTGGACTCGATGATCCCAAGGGTCTTTTCCAACTTGAATGATTCTGTGATATTTCTAATGGCCGAGGTGGTATTTGCATAAAGCACGTAGGGAATCTTTTTCAAACCGCAGTGATCGCGGGCAGGGTGATTCAGCAACACAACATTTTATGGACAGTGCTCAAAAGCACAGGACGGGGTGATTGCTCCTCTAGTAGGGCTTTGGCCACCCGCTCTTCCACGTGTGGAGATGCAGCATATGGGGAAACTTTCCCAGTCTGCTGTGGACTGTGACACAAAAGAGGGGAACACCCACAAAAGAAGGGCTGGAGGAGGTGGGTAATATAGTGGCACAAAGCAGCATAGCTTGGGTCGGGGTCTGGACTGCTGCTGATCTACCAGGGGTTTATCCAGGCCCTTCTAGACTCTCTTCATTGTGGAATGATTTCTGTCCGATCAGACCAACTCATCTCTGTCACAAGTTTTGCTGGAAAAGCCTATGTGGTAACTTTCCACTGATGGGTAGGAGACCCGGCCATGCCTGCAGCAGCCAAGTGTGCATTTGCCGTGTGCCACTTGAGTGTACTGCAGAAACTCGTGACCGTTAGATTTAATAGGAACATCTCAGGGGCTCTCTGGAGCCAGCTGCTTTTACACAGGGCAGTGTTAGGAGCATCAGCGTGGTTATTTTTTAAAAAGCCCACAAAACACAGTTTTTGTGAGGGGAAATAAAATGTCTCAATTATTCTCTATGTGGGGCTACCAGGTTTGCTAGAAGGGGTGTCAAAATGCCATCCCTGGGGGCTTGCCAAAGGTGAACATAGGCAGAGCCTCTTCTGGAGGAGTCCATGAAGAGAAGTGACTATCAGGGAGCTCATTTCTTGAGCTTCCTTTAAGGGTCTTGCTGAATGCAAAGCTTGAAATCGTAAGCGCAAGCCAAGAGCTGGGGAATTAAAATGGTGAAGTGATTATTAGCTTAAAGAAGTGAACACAGTTATTTCCTTTGAAGGGAATGGCTGTGTGCTGGACAATGGGCTGTGACTCCAGAGGTGCGCGGCCCTGGGCTGACTCTGCCACAGGACTTTGGGGCTGCGGTTTCTCATTTGACAACTGAGGTTGAAACAACTTCCTCTGGCCGCTTTTGAGGGCTGGCATCACTCCTCACTAGGGGTGTAGAGCAGCAGCCTAACTGTGCTCTCATACCAGCTGGGGTTCCCTTGGTACAACACTAAAAATAAGAGAGAGAAACTCAGCTCGTAAAGAGAAATCAAACCAGACAAGAACAAGTGTAGTCAAAACCCTTGTGGTTTTTATTCCCTTAGTCTGAATGAAAAATGTACCCTTTTTTGCTTATAGTTGGATGAAGGTCAGGAAGTTTGGTTCGAGACACAGATGAACAATTGCAAACCAAAATTTTGTTCTAAAATTTTATGTCTGCAATTTTCACAGCTGTAATCACGCTGCGTTTCAATATGAACCTAACTGAAAACTGCCATTCTGTGTCTTGTTCCTTGCCAGAATCATGGTTGTTTAGGTGCAGTTTCCTTGCAGAAAGGAAATCTATGTATTTTTGGTGATGCCAGCAATCTGGCTACAGATAAAAAATCCAGCTGCTGAATATATTATTGAACCGTTTAGAAACTATTATATTTCAGCTAAAGAAAAAGCTATTTGCTAGCTGCTTCTGCCACTCAGATGCTCTTTATCCATAATGCTGTGTGGTTATTGGGGTTAATGAGAGGAAGAGAGACACGTGTGGATCTTCTCACCTCCAGCAACTTTCACTGGAATGAAAAAAAAGTATTGAAAAGAAATCAACCCCTGATGGGGTGTGTGTGTTACATTTTTCTTGTAAAATTCTGGTAAAATGTCACTTGGAATCAGGTTGGTTGGTCTTGGTTCCCAGATTAAGGAATTAAAGATCGACTAAACTCTCCTCAAGTATTTAAGAAATGAACCATCTGTATAAGAATCTAGGACAGATTACACTTAACCTTATTCTGAAGCAAGAGATTAAGATGAGAACAGCTACTGTAATTAAGATGCTGCAGATGCTGTTCACTAAATATTCAGCAAAGGAGATCCTAGCCTCTTGTGCTGCTAGAGAGTGAGAAATAACACAGGATCTTTTCTAAAAGAGCCTCAATATTTTGTCTGTGAAAACCTCTCACTCCAATAACTCTTGACTGAACCTGTTACAATTCCTCAGGCAGTGCTGTGCTAGTGATTCACTGCTGGGCTCCCTTCCCGTGGGCAATGTTTGCCACTGAAGTCTCTAAAACAAAGCCAGGTACCTGCCAGAAGGTTGATCTCCTGCTCAACCACTGCAAAAGCTTTTGGAAAGGGTCATCCTCTTGTAGGAGGTCGGAGGAGATGGGCAGGCTGTGACAGCCCAGCTTTCCATCTTAGTTTGGGATTCCGAGCTACAACAGAGCCTCTCTCACCTTTTTTTAAGGCAAAATTTACAATGAGGGCTATGACTCAGACAGGAGTAAGGAGCCCTTGAAATTAAGATGGGAAGAGGATTGGGTTTGGTTTTTTTTTAGTTTTCAGTTTTTAAAGGTTAATGCAATAAAAGGGTTGTCCTGAAACCTTTCCTCAAAGTAACTAATCAAGTGACAGTATGAAATATCGTATACCGTGTGTAGAATCTGTCGACCTTGTGTTTTGCTGGTCAAAAGGACTCCTTGCTGATGCCTGCAAGAAGGCCAGGCTCCTCCTAACTGCAGAGAGCTCCCTGAAACAATCTCAGGCTGAGAGTCCATGGATATTGCTGATTCAGGGATTTTTCATGGATGCTCATGAAAGTTATTTTCTATGTGACCTTTGTATCTGGGAGCTAAGGAAAGATTTTTGGCCACTATGACTCTTGGGCATAAGGTGAAATACCAAAGCATCAATCTAACTGGCCTTGAGAAAACAGCAAGGGGTAATCTGGCTCCTGTTGGGAAGCCCAGGCCTAGAAGTGAGCAGAGTGTTTCCAAGTGCTCATCTGCAAATCGTGTCATAATGCATGTCTGATGCTTAATGAAGTGCTTATTATACAGTAAGCTTCCAAATTGTCCTAGTAAGAGAGAGCTATGTCCCTAGCAGTCTTCCAGCAACTTGGGCTCCCAAATGAGGCAGGAAGTAGAAAAAAAAACAAGATTTTTTTTTTTAAAAACTTGTTTCCCAGCACTTGTACAGAGATCTAACTATTAGTAGTAAGAATTTTCTTTCACTTCTCAAGTAGGATGTTTTCATTAAAAAAGAGAAAAGACACTGGAGTGTTCCCTGAAGGAACAGAAGTTATTAATCATCATGTGAGTGAAATTCAGAGACGTTCATTGCGTGCCAGTGAAATGCCTGGGAGAATGACCATGGGCTCACGTCCAGGTGAAATTGTCTGGGATGCTCACATTTATCAAGTGAAGTTATCTAGTTAAGCATCACTTTTCCTGCTGGCAGGAGAGCCTTTCCTCATTGATAGACTTGGTCTACTTGAATATTGTCAGGGAGCAAATATTTTCCTAATCCTTTCCCAGTTGAAGAGCAACCATTGCCCTTTAGGCCAAACCTCCTTCCTGAAGGAGAGATGGTCCGTTCCCTCAGCTGCCGTTAGAAGTGCCCGCTGTCATATGTTGTGTTTGTGCAGTGCTTTTCATGCATTGCTAGTTCTAAAAATGCTAGTCACAGGTAAAAAGACAGGTGCCTCTCACACGGGGTGGAGTAGCTGCTATACCAGCTCACAGCACTGGGGAATAATTCTCCCCGTTGCCTTTGTGCCAAACGCAGAGCTTTGGCAGTCCAGCCTGTGCTTCGTGGATGTTTGCCCAGCCAGGCCTCAGTCCGTGCTGTGTCCTGAGGCTTTGTTATTCCAAAAGCCTCACCTGAAAGGAGGGGGGAACATCTTCAGAATATTATCTGTGCTTAATAGAAAGCAACACATTTGAAAGTGCTCCAGAAATGAGTTGTGCATTATTTAAAAAGGGAAGACTATTGCTACCTTCCTTAGATCTCACTCTTCTTGCCTATCAGATTTTATTTTTTTTTATCCCTGGGATGGCAGGGAGTTGCTTAAAATGAAAAATTGATCACAGCGAACAGCTGAAAACTGGTTTGCATAAGTCACAGTTATTATTCAGATATTACAATGCAAGGCAGTGAGACCCATGAATACTCGCATGGAAGCATTTAAATATAAAAGCTTAGTATTTCCAACCCCAAACAATCCCTGCAGCCTGCCAACAAACGAGAATCTTACTGGAATACACATAAATCATCTTGTTTCTGACAAATCCTGAAGAAGCAGGGGGAGGGGGAGCAGAATCCCTTGCTAATTCTCCCAAGCTGCTGTTTATTGAAATTAGGCAGCAAGGATAAACTATAGCTGGATCAATAATTATCTGTCTAATATAATCAAGTGCCTCCTATGAGAGTCTGCCGTTAAGCACAACTTCCTGCCAAACCCTTGGACAATGTTTCATGCAATGAACTATCAGGCGACTCAGATGATGGGAATGCAAAGTAAGATGTGTCTTGCTGGATCGCTGTGTTTCTGGAGAAGGGAGCTCGTGCTTTGTGCCGCTGCTCCCGCAGCTATCGCTCGTTGTTTGCGGGCCGGCAGCACGGTGCAAGGTGCAGCACAAACCTATAGAAAGGGACGGGCAAAGTCTGATGAACTCACAGGCTACAAATCGCCTTGATCCTGCAACAGGCTTGCAGTTGGAACAAGGAAAGGAGCGGACAATCCATTCACGTAACACAGAAGGCTCGTCTTTCAGCATGTTTTTGACATTTCAGCCCTTCTGTCCATTCCTGCTCAAAGTCCGTGATTCTCCTGCCACCAGCTAACTCGCATGCTTGCTCGGAAGGATAGAGCTGGGGGCCTGCATCTGCACCCAAGTGGCTGGGCGCTCTGATGGAGAGCGACTTTGTAGAGATAAGGACAGAAACAGGGAGCGCAGCTGCAAACCCTGGAGCACAGCGCAGTTAACCAGCACTCCCGTCAGAACAAATGAACTGGGAAACAGAAATAAGCAAGAAACACTTCCTATCGTGAGAAAATGAAGGGCAGAATCCTTTTTGCCAGATTCTGCCCACAGAGCCCTGTCGCTTGAAACTGCTATATTTACTATTCAGATGGTGGAGTTGCTAAGCCTGCAGGAAAGCCTGTGATTAGATAGCTGTACAGACAGAGCTAATTGAAACTCTCGGTGATGAGGATGAAAGCAGAAAAGTATTCCATTAGTTTTCCCCTTCCCTAAAATGCTTTTAACATTCATCAAGAAGTTCCATGCGTTTTTCTGGTTTCTAGGCTTCCTACTTGAAGTTTCACATCTGAGAGTTATTTTGACAGACAACCCAGTTAAACCCTGAATTAGGCATTTACAAGCAACTTTCTTCTGTTTCCACAGTTCAGCTGCAGAATATTAAAGGCTTGTAGGTGTTACTGATAGTCATATATTGCAGCAATAATGTGTCCTACTGCTATGAACGTCACTGCAGAAATCATCAATTCCATGAAAAATAGTTCCACGTGCACGAGTGTGTAAGTTCACTGCAGTGCTTGTGCCTGGACTGTGCCGGTGCTGCTGACGGCAATAGACATAGATCACGTCGTGACACTGCTGAATGCTCCTCCACATACATATGAAAATGTCTCTTTGAAATGGAATTCACAGTTTTGGACCCTCCCCAACACCCCATAGGTACATATGTTCTTCGAGCCACTTAAAGTATGTTCTTCTGATAGGCACAGCCTTATCTTTAATATCTTCAGTTAAGAGAATCCTGTTCTCAGCTTGGATCAGAGCGTGGTGCAGGGATGGGTGTGAAATCTCCACAAGTTTTGGGACAGAATGGGGATTCTTATTGCTTTTGGAAATTTGGGTTTCTTATAAATGAAAAATCATTAAGTAATGAACATGAAATCAAAATAAATACACAGGGAAGCACACGCTTGGTCAGTGCTCTGCTGGGTGTCATCAGCACACAGAGCTGCTCGCTAGATCCAGCCAGAATGAGGACTATGTAATTAAAAGCTTTTATGACTAATATCACAAGCTACGAATGATCTCTCCTGTGAAAGAAGGACACGTCTGATGCAGACGTCCCTTCTTCAGAGAGCTTGCGATAGGCATTTAGACTTTATTCAAAGCAATAAGCTAATATATCTCTGTAACACGTCCTGTTTGGTATTTGTGTTTCAGCTGGCAGTACAGATCAGAGCAGGCACAACAGCATTCAGACACAAAGTAATTTCCTAGCCAGCTAGCAAAAGTCCTAATTAATTCTGTACAAAGTGCTTTATTAGACCTGCTTACTAAACCTCTTCCTACCAAGCAGAACACTGACTCGGGGTCTCTCTTCACAGCCCACAACGGTGCCAGTACCTCCCCGCTTCCCTTTGAGACCAGCAGGCAGCAGTAGCCTTTTCTTTCCTTTCTCAGCAGATACTGAATAAACCAAATATTCTCTTAGTAAAGCTTCAGGGGCCGGTTCTACTCGAAGGTACAATCTTAGAAGGATTTCAGGAACGGTGTTTATTTTAAAGGAGTACAAATGGGTACCCTGGATATTGCTGGCAGGTGTAAATTATGTTAGTTTATAGAAATATCCTATAGAAGCTCTGAGCTATAAGGAACTGAGTAGATTGAGCTCAAGTTTGCTCTGAAGGAAGAATTACTACTAAATAAAACCTTGTATTCAGAAAAAGGCTCCTTAAAATCTGTCAAGAATAGGCGACTTCAATATCTGAGAAGATAAAATCAACTACCAGCTTGTGAAATCTGGCTCCTCAGAAATTGCCTACCAAATGAGTGAGAGAAACATTTTAAATTCTGATGCTCTAGGGCTACTTTCTGATCTAATTTTACACTCAGATGAATAAGTTGAGCTGCTTTGGATTTAGCCAAGTGTAATTTAGATCATCATTTGTGACCCCCTTCTGTAAAGGTGTTGGGCAAAAGGGAAGACTGCTGCTGAGACACGGATCTGTGAGGGGCAAGACAGCCCAAACGTGGCCCAGATGAATTCATTTGCTGCGTGTGGATGTCACCTCTGCTTTTGCAAGCTTTTCTTTATCATTGAGCTTTAGTTCACAGAAGCTCTAGCAATAAAGAGCTAACCAACTTTTGATAGGTATCTATAATTAAAAAGAAATGAAATTGTTCTTTATTCTAGGGGAAGAAAAATAAACTTAGATGTCTCTAATGAAAGAGCACTGTAGCACTATAGGTACCATGGAAGTAGCCTCAAAACTGTTCATAGTACTTAGACCCAGTGATTTGTGGCTCTGCTGTTCCGTGAGCTTTTACACTCAAAGTGCTTTATACAGCTAGAGGTCAACTCTGCCTGACTTCTAAGAATATAAGTCAGCAGCAGTAATATGTAAACTGAGAAAGATTTGACCTCTGGTCTGTATTTACTGATAGGCAGAGGGCATCTTTGGCTGTACCTCAAAGTAGGAATGTGCAAATAATAAGACACATTAAATTTAAGCCTGACAGTCTTTTGCTCCTGGACCTCTATACTGGCTTATACTGAAAAACCTCTGCAAACAGAGGTCCTGTTATCAATAAAATAACTGAGCTCAGTAGGAATATGTGTAAAGTCAAACACGCACTTGTTATATTTAGAGGGTTGAAGCCCTCCACAAACATTCTGCTCAGTGAAGGCAGTAGTTGAAGGCATGAATAAAAGATCTGCATTTGGCTCAGTGGTCTCTCCAGGCTAGGTTCATTTCTACTTAGATTATTACTCACCAAATGTATAGTCTATGGAAATCTAACTAATTTGTTGTTGTTTTCTGGTAGCTGCATCCTGCTGAGTTATTGATTGTCTGGACTCAAGGTATGCATGTTATTGTAATAGCCTCCTGAGCTGTTAGCACACCATTGATTCAATATTTCTCTAGAGCAAAAGCCTGCTGCCAAGGAATTTCCAGGCACTGGGAGGCTGTAACTATTCCTCTATAAATTTTATTCTTAGCACTTTGAACTCAGAGAAAACTCTTCTAGGTTTTGCCAGAACGACATTTCTCATTATTAGCAGCAGAAGCGGGAAGCTGATTAAAAAATGAGAGCAGGAGAACTCCTCTTCTGACAGGAAGATTCTAAATGGGTTTTACTGACCGATCCTGTGTTCCCTCTCTCACCAGCCCCCAAGCCAGGGAGAGGGGACACCCTTGTGACTAGAGTGTAGAAGCAGTAAATAAAATCAGTTTTGACCCCAGCTCTGGGCTGGTTCTGTGACCCCAGAGTTGGTCCCACTCAAGCTCTTTCAGATCTGAGGTTACTCATTATTTTTCCAAGCCTCAGTTTCCTGATTTCCTGATCAGAATCCCGATTCAATGATTCCCTGTCCACAAAGGGGACTGGTGCTGTCGCTGCCTCGCTGAGGAGCTCTGCACCGTGACTGCGTAACAGTTGTGAAGCTCATTGAGTTGGAAGGGATTAGAAAAAGTCAGTTTGTTCTTTGTTTTGCCCTGCACTTCTGTAATCCTGGGAAGGAGCCAGAGCTCAGCAGGTGAAGCGCTGACCCCAGCACCCCTCCTTGCTGATGGGATCCTCTCCCTGCGTGGCTTGTTGCTCCGCAGAAGCAGTCCTTCCATTTCCCAGGATCACGTGTAGAGGTTTTTCTCACTGAGCAAGGAGACTGAGCAATCCTTGTGCACTGTCTTCTTCATTGTTAGTGAGGCACACAGGCGATCGGGAAACACTGAGAAAACGAGCATGTGTGTGTAACATTTACATGCGTCAGTTGGTGTGCAGGGCTCTGCGGGGTCATGGCTGGGGATTCTCTAGCATCTCACATATACACCCGTGTTCAAGGATGTGCTCGACTTTTCTTTTTTTTGGTTGGCAGAGTACTTCTTGCAGGGGATGCAACATCTCCGGTGGAATAAGTGACAATGGGTGGGGTGAGGGCTTTATAACTGTAAGTAAGGATCAGCTCATATTTGTCGGCACGGCTAATCCCTTGCCTGTTTCATCACTGATTCTCCCATCTGAGCAACAAAGCCTGCAAGGAACCAACTTTAAAAAAAAAAAAAGCCTGCATGAAACTAAAGGAAATCAAAAGCAAATTATTTTCCAGATTATAGCCCTCCAGAGCTGCTGAGATATTGCCCATTTTTCACAGCAGACAAAAACATTTTCCTGGGGATCAATTTAGCTTCCAGAAGTCGGCTCCTTTCAACCCATAATCCATCATATTTCCCCATTTGCAATCTCTCTGTGTCTGAGTGTTTTAAGTTTCCTATGAATTATTTTATAAAGAGTATAAAGAGGCCTTTCTTCCTGCTGAAATGAGGGAGTTGCCTTTCTGCCCTATCAGGTCAGATACCATTAGACTGTTGTACAAGGGGGCCCTGCCATCCATACCTCCATATTGGCAACTACCTTAGTAGGCTCATCTGTCAAAGAGATCTAGTAATCAATCACTGCGGTGATCAATATGCAGCTTATGCATTCATCATTCCTTTGAAGAGACTATTAGGATGAAGTTGTCAGTGAAACAGGAACAAAGGGAGAAATATACTGAGATGGCTGAGGGGTGTGAATGTGTGTTGGGGCAAGAAAGAGGAGCTTACAAAGAGGAAATACAGCTCTACTGAAAAAGGGAAAGAATTTTGCACGCTGAGGGAAGGAGAAGTTTGTGACAGATTTATCTGGATGCCCAGGAATGTGGTGCAGAAGGTGACTCATCTTTCAAGAGGCAGAGTGGTGTAAAAAATTTCCGGATCTCTTGATTGGTGTGTCACTATGATTTGTAGGCTGCTCTGCCAAGGTAAAATGGGTACCACGAAAAGCTGGGCACAAGCAAGCCAAGGAGGAAGATGGAGGAAAGTTTGCGAATGAATCCATGAGAAGCACGTTGAGGCAGGGAGAGGACTATTTATTTATTGCTCTGAACTCGTGCCTTTATTCCATTTAATCTGAGCTCAGGAATTATTGCAAACATTGATGATCACTTCTGCCTTGAAAAACACACCAGGGTCCCTCCAGGTCTCAGCAGCGCAAGCACTTGGAGGCATTTTTGATGAGCAGAAGCTCCCTGCCTGGGACACTGACCGCAGGCCCCCAGAAGCATGCATTAAATCTGCCTGGGAGACAGGACTACATTTCCATGTCTGCCTTGCCAGGACTCTGCGCCCACCCGCAGCTCCCAGCCGCAGGGCCAGGGCACGTTTTGCACCCTTGGAGACAGGCGTGTGTGGTGGTGCCGGGCGCCACGCCTGCTGGCTGTGCTTCCCTGGGAGGTGGGTGGCCAACTCAGGCTGGTTCTGTGCTTTGGAGAGTGGGAAATAAATCCCCGTGCTTCCGAGCACAGCCCCCCTCAGCCAGGTGGAATACTGGCCTCTCTGGGCAGGTACCCCAGCACAGCGTATTTCTCTTCCACATCCTTCCCCGATGTAATGAATATCTAGTCACCCTTCTGACCTTGCTGTTGAGTTAAGCTTCAGCAGTTTGGGCTTTTGCCTTCCTCTCAAAGCGTCTCCCATTGAGGCTGCAGAGCCCAGCAAGAGGTGAGAGAAGGGTGTCTCTGACCTGGTGCCTGGAAGGACAGATGCTGTGTTTGTCGTCAGGCAGCTGCAGTCACTGGGGTTGCTCTGGTGTTGCCCAGACCTTCATAGATGGTGATAAGAGCATTGGATCACGCAGCAAAGGTGTAGGGCAGGGACCCAGCTCTCACACCAGGTCCCGTGGAGTCAGGGGAAAGGGTTAATTCAGTTGGACCTTGAGACACTGCAGGCTCACTTATGAATACTCCCTTATCCCATGGCAGAGCGGTTATTTAGCCACTGTAATAATTTACATTAATTGGATGTAATGCATAACAAATTTATGAGACTGGGGCTAGGCTCAGCTTTTGCATGAAACTCATCATTGTGATGTGCTGACCAAGCACAGCGGGCTCAGATCTGCCAGCCGGGGGAGAAGTGGTGCTGGCCCACACCGCCCAGGGACAGGAGGGAGACACGCTCAGCCCTGGGCCTGGTGTGCAAACAACATCTCCACGTAACAAGGCCACAGCCTCTGCAGGGCCAGCCCAGGGAAAACAGGCAAGGAACCCAGCCTTTGCATGCATTTACATGGTGCTAAAAACCCTTCAGCTGTGCTCGCTGGGAGCTCTTACCACCACTACCAGTCATGAGTGTGTCTCTCCAGCAAACAGGAGAGAGCCCATCATAAACCAATAACAAACCAAACACAACAGATACCTGAGAGATTATTCCCATTGTCTTCCAGCCACCTCCTTAAAGCCCGTGGAAGCCCCTTGCTGGTCCCTGAGGCTCTGCTGTCCTGGATGGGTGACCAGTATCAGCCCCATCAGGCAGCAGTGCGGGGCTGCCTGGCCCATCTGGTCTCCTCACAAGGGAGTGAGCACAGCCAGAAACACCCAAGGCAATGTGCTATATATAACACGGAGGCCCTAGTTTCTTGATCTCTAAACGTTCAACACGACCCGTTAATGTCAGCTCCATACAGGGAATGTTTGGGCGTGTTTATGAGGACTGTCATGAAGAAATGGTGTGCCACACTGAAACTCTGATTTGGGGGGATCTTATTTCCTTCCCAGCTCTCCACATCCCTTTCTCCTCCCGTTGTGCTGAGCTGCAGGCACAGCTCACACCGCTTGGACAGTGGGATACTGTTGTGTTTGACAGAGGTTGTCTCCTGTCTGGTTGCAAATTGGATGGAAAAAGGAAGAAATCTGGAGGTTTCTCCAGCTGAGTGTCTGAGCTAAGCCAGGGGTCTGTCGGCCGGGTAACTGCAGACGGGTGGTGACTGGGAGGCTCTGATCCGGGGTCAGAGAGGACTCGGAAACAAAGAGAAAAGGGAAGAGCCTGCGGTGTGATCCCTGGTGCTAATTACCTTGACCCCAGTGATTGTGTCTTAAAGTAACACTGATGACCTCTGACCGTGAGGTTCTTCAACTGTGATCCAATAAAAGTTGCAGGAATGAATTTTGCTTTGCATGTGGCCCCAGGGTATTTGTCTCTTAACTAATTTGTAAGAAACCTGGGAGAACATAGAATCCTTCCATTAACCTTCCTATCCTTACTTTACAAGACATAGTTTCCTTCTCAGACCTAATGACCATTCATAAAAACATCAGTCACCTCTAACCTCGCAGCCTGGCAGCAAGACACGTGCACAGGCACGGGCTGTTCTGCAGTGTGAGGGCCACGTGGACGTGACGGATGCTCCAGCATGCCCAGAGAAAGCTCCTCCAGAGGCTCTGAACTGACTTTTTATGGGGACAACTGCAGGCAGATAACCCTCTGCCCTGAAGTCCAGCATGCCCCAAGGGCCAAGTCCTGCTGCACTGGGTGCTGGTTCCATTTTTGGGTGCTTTCTTTCCCTGGTAACCCCACTCTTTTCCTTCCTGGGGTCTCCCTACATTGACTGTTTCCCCCAGGCTTGAGTCACCGGGTCTGGCGGGAGCAGAACTGACTCTGTAGTCAGCTCTTTCAGGAGGTGCTGTAGCTGTCAGCGTCGCTGTACCTGCACACACTCTTCCCAGGCACGTTAAGGAGTTAAGTGATTATTTTGGGTTAAACTTCGTGCTAACTGCAAAACTAACTTGCATCTCTCTCTGACCTTGGTGCACTGATCTCATGGGCTTGTTTTTGTACCTTACATTGCTCCTCTGAAGCAGACCTTGAATGAGGAACACCCCGTTTAGCAGCAACAGTCCAGCTCTTAAAAACCAGTGCAGGCGAATTCCCCATGCAAGGGTTGGTCAGATTAGGATGGCAGCCAGGAAACAACAAGCAAAGCCTCCGGCTCAAGTGGTACACAGTACCCAGCTTTTAAGGACACTTCTCTTTTGTGCTGAGATAAAGAAATATCACCCTGGCATTTCTCTAGGCAGGATCCCTGGAAAGAAATGGAGAAGCTGTCTTGGCTTTGAGGTCTGGAGCAGAATCGCCCTTTGCAAAGGCACCAAAGTCCCCAGGAGGGACAGACACTGTCCTGACTGCAGAGCACCACAGAAAACGAGGAAAGGATCTGGCTCCGTGATGGTCCAACTGGTGACCAAGAGTCTGAAGTCCTTCTCTCCTGACAGTCCCTTCCAGGGTGCAATGTATCTTAGTCATTTGGACTAATAATTTATTACAGAATTAAGTGAATTGCATAGGAAGCATGCCAGTAATGCTTTGCCAGTTTATGTACAACACTTTGTTAATTAAAAGTATTAGGCAATATAGACTCCATTGTTGTGAATTAATCAGTTTAATTATGAAGAGGATTTAGTATCACGGTTAAAATAATAGCTTTTGTCATACACCAAGGTGAACGCCTTGCATTTGATACATATTTTTTTCCCCTCTAAATAGTAAATCATTGCCTATGTTCGTGTTTTCCTTCCCCAGCACTGTGTGGTCACCGAGCTGCCGCCGAGGCAGAGCCCAGGGGCAGCAAAAGGGCACTTTCCCCTGCCTTTAGCCTACCCAAACCCTCCTTGGAGTTGCTTTTTGAAGGATGAAATCCGCTCTGCCTGTTCTCTGAGCACAGACTGAAGGCTCAAAGGTTTTTGAGTGTGTTGCCCATTGCAGTGAGGTGGCTGTAAGTCTGGGCCCAGGGGAGAAGAGTTTCATGAGCAAAACCCCTGACCTGCGCTGTGCTGTGGAGGGCTGCTCTTTGGCTGGCCCCTTCTCTTTTGCCCACCGTCCTTCTAACCTAATAATCAAACACATAGACATTTTTTAATTGGGAATAATGGGATCTTCTTCACTCTAAAAGATCAATTTGCTCTCTTCATTTAGAAAAATATTTATTCTCCTTTTATTTCCCTCTTACGAATCAACCCTAGCCCAAACTCTAGGAGGACAGGCTCTGGAAAGAATAAAATCCTGAAGCCTGGGGATGTAAGTAAAAACTGAATCCCAAACAGATTGCAAGCATCTTTTGGTGCCACAGATTCATCTCAAAGAAAAATAACAGATTGGCACGGGTTCAGGGCAGTGACAAGCTCCCGAGCCGTAATGTTGCCTTGCTGGCATGATCAGTCCCTGGAGCGACCCTGCTGTCCCCAGCCAGCAGGTGTGAGACAGAAAACAAGTCTTGGTGCAAGAGAGCAGCGCTGGGGACCCCGCTGCACCCCAGACCGTGCCACCGCAGCCAGCAGCGAGCCCTGCTTTACCCAGAGGGATCCGTTTGCTTGAGCGGACGCACACATGGAGTTGCCCAGACACGAGCTGCGCGACAGCTGTCCCAGGACTTGCTGGTTTAGTAGGAGCTGCGTGTGCCCAAGATGCAGGGAGGTGTGGGAACAGGGAGCGATCCTGGGGCTGGTACAAAACCAGAGGCTGCTGCAGCCACGAAGGGCAAATGCCACACGCAGCTCTCGCTCTTCCTGCACTCTCTTCGGACCTGCTGGTATTCAGGCGGAGGGCTGGGAACCCGTGTGACAATCTCACGGGGCTGTTGGAGCTATCGAAATCTATTTCCCTTATTTATTTGGGGGATTACTCTTTTCTCTCGGGTAGGAGTGGAGCACAGCGGGGTTGGAGGAGGTTTAATCCCCGAGACAAGAGGAAACCTTCGAAAAGGTTAATTGCTGGGCTTTGCATTTTGTGTAGTGCGGCTGCTCACGTTACAGCAGCGATGCCATCTGCTCGGCACAGCCCGCTGCCCTCTGCATAATTCACCAGCTTCGCATGTCGGAGTTCGGATGAGCGCTCGTGGGCTATTCATGAGGAAGTTACCTTTAGGCAGAGCTCAGGTAACCGGTTACTTGATACCCCAGACTGACTTCTGCTCTTCTGTCCTTTTGCCCTTATTGTTTCTGCCCCCAGGTTGTGGGAGTTAATAGCCAGGGAGGAGGCGGTGGAGAGGAGCTGGCTGGGTGGTCTGTGAAGGCGCAGGGCTCTGTCCTGTCCCCAGCCCCTGCTGCTGCCCACCCTGCCCTGCCCGAGCATCATCTCCTCGCCGTAGCAGCGCTTGAGTTGCTCTTTTGGAGCTGAACAGCAGGTTTGATGCTCTTCCCTACCCAACCCACCTCCTTGCTCTGTGCACATGGGCATGGACACATGGACACATTTTTCTTCCCCCATCAAAATCTCAACCCGTTTGGAAATTCCTTCTTCCTTCTTTAACAGCTACAAACTCCTGCAGGACTTCACCTGCTGCCAGCAGCGTGCTTTCGGCCTCCAGGCTGCCCAATACACTGAGGGAATTAATGCACTTCAGCAGCACAAAGTGATCAGGATTTTTTCCTACCTCTCCATGCCCAGGCCTTATGTAGGGTAAGTCATTTCCAGGAGGGTTTTGAACTTGATATTGAGTTGGTCTCCTCTGCCAGCGCACCCTTCTCATCTCTGCTGTGTAACCTGAGTTCTCGCCCCTAGTTTAATAGCTACCTCGCCATGAATATTTAACCAAGGATCTTAGCAGATGAGCTCCAGCTAACATGTGGCAAACAGATTTCCAGTACAATAGAGCCTACTAAAATGATGATGCATAAAAGAAACCCTGAAGGAAAGGCAAGGTTCATGTTCTGGAAAGGGAAAACACAGTTTGTACACAGCGAGCTCCAACTGGCTGCTCCAATTAGCTGAGCAAGGGGAGAGAGAGGAGCACTGGGGGCTCTGGCAGGGCCTGCAAGGAGGGTGCTGGTGAGAGGCAGATACAGCTCGGGCAAACTGGAGCTGGTTGGCCTAAGGCCTTATCTACATGAGTTTGGAGTGGTTTAATTGATATCCTCACAAGATATTGCAACCTGCCCTGTGGGGCAGACACACACGAGCATCCACAGGCCCAGGAGCCCTCTCTAACAAGGCAGCAGCAAATGCATAGGGACATATAGTGCACAAATTTGCACCATCTGTTTCTGGCTCCTTCATAGTGATAACTTACACAACATCCACCAGCAGTGAGTTCCACAGTTCATTAACGCTCTGAGGAAAAAAAAAAATCAGCTTATTGCCTGATAATTTTACTGTGTGCCACTTCATTCTTGTATAGAGAAGAATCGAGAATTATTATTTGTTATTCCTTTTCTTGCATAAAATCTTGATTATTTGCAGACATCTACTGTATACAGTTTCTCAATACACTCTACCCAGGTAAATCTGTGGTTCTTAGGTTCATTAATCATGAAATTGAGGGTTAATTTCAAATCTAATAAGAGATTAATTTGGCTATTTCCATTTGCCAATGAGGTGAAAACCAGCAGTGCTGTCAATAGCAGAAGGTCTTTCTGCTCTATTGAACAGCCTGAATATTAACAATAATCTCTGCTGCTCTCTTCAGCCAAAAAAGAGATGCTCTGACCCCCACACCCCAAGGACTCGTTAATGATAAAGAGCCCAGATTACCAAATTAAACAGAATTACTTTGACCCAAGTAAGGGCAACAGGTTAATTTTTGCATAAACCATGACCGTGTTCATGCCTGAATTGCTCTCCAGTCCCATGCCAGGGTGCAGGGCTCAGAGGACACTGAGAGGTGAAGGTCTCCAGAAGTCTGTGCTGCTGAAATATTGGTTATTTCACTGGGTTTCCCTAGTGAGAAGGATGAGCAGGATTTACAAGGCAGGGCTGATTTGAACCGAGGCAGTCATTTGCACAGAATAATTTCCTTTTCAAGCCCTAAATTCAGATTTTATGGCTTCCCTTGGCCCTTTCGGTCTGCTGTGTGTTCTCCCTCTGTTCCCACTTGCCATTCACACAGCTCAGAGCCAGAGGCTGCCCCGTCACGGCCCAGGAGAGGCGGCAATAGCCTGCACTCACAGTCTGGCAAATGTAAATTGGGACACTCGTTCCAGGTTGTAACCCCTGTATGTGTTTGTCTTTCAAGACAAAATACACCACCAAAGGCAGGCAGTGTGCTGCATCAGGCTGGGGAGGCTCGAAGCTTTTAACAGAGCTGGGCTTTGGGTCTGTGAATAGAGACACAGCTTCTTGGGAGAAAAATCCAACAACTGATGAGATGAAGGCTTGGCCACCTCTTCGCAAGTCCAGCCAGGAAGAGCGGCACAAAGCTTGGGTTAACGTCCACACTTCAGAGACCAACAAGACTCTCCCTCCTAATACACGCTTGGGCTTTAAACCAGATCTGATAGGAGAAGGGGTCAAGAAATCCCTCAGGAAAACACGTGAGGCTTTGAAAAAAAGAGCCTCAGCAGTTAGGGCTCGTAGTCCGAAATAAGGAGCAGGGTCTGCCTAGTCCTGCCAGCTCCTGCCCACCTCCTCTCCCAGGCCCTCCTTGCTCCTTCCCAGCTCTTGGTTTCCCCAGGGCAAGGGCCCCTCCAGGGCAAACCAGGGTTCCTCCGCGCTGCGGAGCCTGGGTGCTGCCAGCGGCAGCGGTGGGGTGCAGGCTGCTCCGTGAGCAACTTCTCACTTTGTGCTAAGCTCTGCAATTTATTGGTGTTAGTCAGGTTAATGTACTATTACTTTGCATATTAATAATATCTTATTACAAGTGTTCTTAAGAGTGGTATCATGTTGAGGCAACAAGGATTAATGGCACCTCAGTAATATTTACATATTTACATTATTAAAAAGCAATACATCTTTTGGACAGCCCCGTGCATGGTCTGGAATTGCAGATGCTGCTCCTAAGCCCACGGCAGCCTTCAGCCCTGAATCTCGTCCTGCTCGCAGCCGTCCATCCCGGGAGTTCAGCAGGTTTAGCCACAGCGAGCAGACGTGGGCACCCGCTGGGCAGAGCCTGTGGGTCCCAACACTCCCCTCCTCCTGAGCCCACCCATGTGCCTGGCCTTACCCCTCACGTCTGCCTCCTCCTCCATGGGCCCAGGCAAAGACCCTCAGCTCTCACAAGAGTCTGAACCAAGGGTGCCCAAACCACCCACCCCTCAGCAGCAGGGAGGTGGCGGGGGGATGCAGTGGGGTGGCGATTCCCTCCCTGGCATGGCTAAGGGTGAAGGACAAGGGAGCAAAGGTTTCTCCCTCACCAGCAGCCTCTGTTTCTCCCCCAGGGAAATGTTCTGCAACTCATCTGGAGCCTCCCAGTCACCTCTACAGTCCTAAACTTAATTAAAGCTGCCAGCTTCTAATTAAACCACTTAATTAAGTGCCACATTGTCAGTAGGTAAAGATGGAACAGACTTAATTATTTAACATAATGACATAGAAGAAAAAACCCACTTTGAAAGCGTGACACCTCCTAGGTGGGCAGGAGCCCACCCAGCCCTGCCGGGTGCCACCCCCCGGTGCCAGCAGCCCAGCCAGCGTTCCCATCAGCAAGGTCTTGTGGAGCTATTTTGAGTTTCTCCAGAAAGGAGACATCTAAAATTTCAATAACCACACCGGGACACTCCCAGCAGGGTTGGGATCCATCTTCTGGCCAGCTCTTCACCTTCCCAAATCGCCCCAGATGTGGATCATTAACCCCAAAGCACGAGGGTGTCGTCCTGACCCCACCGAGTCAACGAGCAGAACCCAGCTGCCTCCCCAAGGTCAGCTCTTTGCTTATAAACTTGCCGAGGGTTCCCAGTGAATGCTTTCCCTGCCCCAGGGCCTTGCTGAGCTGTGCCCCGCTTCACCCACCAGCTACTTTGTCTTATTTCAATCTTCCTTTTTGAAACTTCTCTGGTTAAATGCTCCTGTCTGAAGGGGTGATGTAACCTAAGTGACTCCCAGGCTGGCGTTCTGCAGGTAAGATTAATGGCAATGTCTTGTCAATAAAGCCATAAAACCCCCAAACCCGGTGATGAACGTGCAGAAGGTAAAGGCAATGGTTAATATCTTCAAAATAGGCCCCAGAGCTTTTGAGTGCAGGGAAAGAGGAAAGCACCGGTGACCCTTGTTAATCTTTTTATTGGTTCCAGCAGCTATTGGCACCTTTCTCTGGCCAGAAATTTGCAAGTCTTTGGGGAGCAATGATTTCACAGTCCGGGGTCTCTTTGAGCGAGAAAAAAAATCCCTTTGCTCCTAAAATGGGACCATTCCTCCAAATGAAAATTGACATTTTGGTTTGAACTTCACGACCTCCAGTAATCACACTAATGGCCTTAGCTGCCTGGCTGGGCGGGAGCTGGCTGTGGCCAGGACTGATGGGACCTGTATGGATCGCTGGAAATGGGCCGGGAGAGTCTGCTGATGGTGGGCTCTAACTGGCCCGGGCACTGCAGGTTATCTCTGACCTGCTCTAGAGACTTTCAGCTGCATCAGGCTTGATCACGGGTATTGGCAAAGACATTGGGAAAGCAGTCCCTGAGTGCTCTCAGCCATCCATCCCCGCACCCGTGTCCATCCATCCCCGCCGAGCTGTTAAAGCTAACGAGCGCCCGGCCAGCTGCCTCATTAGCAGCAACGGTGTCAGGAGCAGGGCTGGCTGGGGGCAGCCCACGGCTCCCAACCTCTCCTGGACCATGCCGCTGTGCCTCGAGGCTTGGCAACGCTGGGTGAGGCTGGAGAGGGGCTCGCTGGGCCCCGGGGAATGAGCCCAGGGGTGGTGGGAGCAGCACCAGGATGCTGGTTCCCACTGATGGGGACAGCCCCTGCCAGGGCAAAGCTGGAGGCAGGTTTGCCTTTGGCCCCTCTGCAGATACGCTGTGGGTGAAGGTGCCCCTGCCTCTCCTTCTTGCTGACTTCTGTGAGCAAATGCACTTTTCATCAATTCTTTTCTTAACGGAAGGACAAATTGTTTAGTCAAAAGAGCTGCTCCCTGCAGTAATCTGTAAAAATGAAGGGGAAAGAAACACAATACACCAGAACCGAGACCATAAACCTGACTGACCAAGCCCTGAGCAGCCCCAGGTTAGCTTCCAGGCTGAACAATTTGAATTAACATTACTTAGCACTTCCCTCCCTGCAAGGTGCTGCAGACGTTTTTTTCTAGGTTATTTTCAGACCTTCAGTGTATTTTCACTGGGCCCTTGTCTTCTCCCTGCTATGTTTTTTTTTCTGCGCTGCTGATTTTAGAAAAGTCCTGTGAACATCCCCCTCTCTCTCACGCACACAGAAAACTCCAGTTCAACCCTCTGCGGCAGGCAGCGGCTGCCAAGGTCCTGCCCGCAGACCTGCCAGCCTTCCCACGGCTTGGCCCTGACTCACAAGATTTCAGGGTGAGGAGGGGGCACTGGGGCTGAGACACTTCCACAGGAAAAGCCTCATCCCGCTGCACCCGCTCCATTATAAAATGTAAAATGGGGAAACTTTAGCACATAGGATTCTTCAGTCGGAATGCCACCGCCGGAGCTGGGCGCTGGGTGTTTATTGAGGGCTGTGCAGCAGTGCCACGTTTCGGGGAGGTGATGGGGAGGTGGCTGCGCACAGGCAGGTCTGGGGGTGACAAACGCAGCCTTGGGTTAACC
The DNA here is from genome assembly GCF_003259725.1 of Athene cunicularia. Classification (NCBI taxonomy): domain Eukaryota; kingdom Metazoa; phylum Chordata; class Aves; order Strigiformes; family Strigidae; genus Athene; species Athene cunicularia. The sequence goes on along the minus strand of NW_020799122.1, from coordinate 2,899,708 downwards.
TCCCCACGCTCCTGACCTTCCTGGCTGCAAACAGAGGACCTGCGAGTCCTCCCTGAGTGAGGTGTCACCGGGGCAGGAAAAGCGATGCTATTCTCACTAAAAAAGAAGGGAAAAGGTTTGGGAGTCAGTCAGAAGGGAGGATCTCACCTGACCACCCAGCACAGCTCCTCTGGCAGGGGCGACCTGGGGACCAGGGCACCGCGTTTCCGCAGTGACGCAGCCAAGAGAAGAGTTTCCTCTTCCTCTTGTTCGCACAAACCTCGCCCCCATCTGAAGTGTCTGTCCATCAGTCTGATTAATACAAAGGGCTGATTTTTAAGTAGTATTGAATAAATTTAAATGAAGTTGCTGCTGTCTGGAGGCGTTACGCAGCGTGCCGTGAGCCGGCTGCTCCGGCTCTCCTGACGGATGGATGCAGCCCCGTGGCAGCTCGGGAGGACCCGACACACCTCACCGGGGCACCTCTGCTCCTCTGGCACAGCTGAGACTCCTGGCAAAGTTGAGTTCTGGCACCAGATAAAAATTCTTGGACCATTCAGATAGAAATTCCCGTGGATGGCACACTGTTGTTATCCACCTTCACCGTGGTAGCCAGGGTCAGGAACTGGCTGTAACTAAGAGCTGCAAGAGGGTCCTTTTATATTATTTTTTAAATAACTCATTTAGTGGGTTAATATTCCATGTTATTTTAGGCTGCTTTCTCTATACATCTGCCACCCAAGCCCGTACAGATGTTTTAGGATTTTTTAATCCTGACAAAGGACTTAGTGTTAAGGAAAAATGGGTTACATAAAGATCCTTATCTCCTTAAGATATAAAGCATGTTTTGGGCATATTGTGTACAAAACAAGACTAAAATAGAGGCAGAACATTCTGGGGCCACTTACCAGATGTCCAGGTTGGAGGATATGGGTCTGGTTTCCCTGCAGTTTCCCTGCCTGTCTCCTGGACCCCACGGCAGAGCCTGGGACACGCGCTGCTGGGGGAAGAGTGGGGCGTGTTTTTGTAGGAGGCAAAAGTACCGGCTCTGACATGGCACAGGGGAATTATTGAGCTCTTAAAACTTCCTGCTAACAGCAGCCTCCTGGATTAGATGGCAGGAGTTTTGCTTGGGAGAGGACTTTTCCCGGGACAGCACCAGCTCGGGAGGATGCTCCGAGGGCAGGAAAGGTCACCCCAAGCTATACACCTCTCCCAGCCCTGAGCTGCTGGAGTTTCCAGGCTGACGTACAGTATTTCACCCTGTAAAACTGACAAAGTTCTCACATTTTTGTGACTCCAGTGATTGATCCAGCCCATGTAAATTACAAAAAGGAGGTGCAATCCTCTGGGGTCTGAGGCAGAATATCAAAAGAGCATGGGCTCATGCTGCTTTAATTAAAACTTAGTTTAATTAAAAACCTTGAGAGCTTTATTAGACTCGGTAATTGATTTAATTTTCTTGTGGAATTCTATTACAAAACACTTTCAGCGCGTTAGCTTTGGGATCCTGGCTCCAGGACCCTCCTCCTCCCCGAACGGCACCTTTTGCCCTCTCCAAGGGACAAACCACAAGCTCCCTCATGACCAGCCAAATCCCTGAGCCTCCTGGGGCATCCCCGCTCCGTGGGGGTCTGGCCCTGTTCCTGGCTCTAACAGGCAGCAGCCTCAAAGCTCTCACCCTTGTAAAATTTAGTCACTTCCCTGTCTCAGCTAACAGGGGAGCCAAACTGATCTCCTCCTTCAAAAAGGAGCTGGGGAGGAGACTGGTGTGCTCAAACACGCTCTGCTCTCTCTGAGGTGACATGAGAAACCCTCTGGGTTCTCTCTAGGGCTGTGCCTACTTTTGCACTCTTGGATAACCATGTCTTTTTTGCAAACAGAATATTTGCAGGGTGAAGGTAGGAAGATCTAACCCACATCAGGAAAGATTGCGTGGCAGTTCCCAAAGGCGAGGGTGCCCGGTGCCTCATTATGCGACCCAGATGGGCTGGCACACTAATACTTGGCCTTGCTAAATTCCCTTTTTGCTCCCAGCTCTGCTCTCCACTTGCTGCCTTAAACTAAAGTGAGTAGCTCAGTGGTAGGAACCAGCTGACACATTTCGCCCCAGCTCAGGCTGTAATTCTGTGGCAGAAAGGACTGGCAGGGGGAAGAGCTCTGTGAATTGCCCCAGCATCACCTCCCCAGCCATCTGGCAGTGGATACTGCAGAGAGATGCCTGGTGTTAAAGTCTTTCTGGCCAGGACACAGGGAATCAAACTGTAAAGTAAGAATAATAAAGAACCCGCCACCACACAACGATTGTCTGATCTATATTTATTTCATAACATCCAGAATTAATAGGATACAGGAGTTAAAGCAACCATGGCAACTGAATGCAGAAAGGGCTGTCCTTGTAAATAAATGAATTCATAAATAACTCACAAGTGCTGATATAAAAAGTCATGAGAATCTAATGCAATGCTAATGCAATTCAAGCCTTCCTTTTTTTACGTGCAGTATTATAATATTAGGTGCGCCTTGCTTTGCTCTGTGCTACAAGTGTCATTCGTAAGATAATAGAACTTGCTAATTGTACCAGGAGCCAGGCTGTGATTGATGAGGGCTTTGGGTTTTTGTCTCCTCCACGTTCTTGCTTGCAAAATGTGGCACCGTTAAGTTACAGGCTGATCCGCTGGCCACAAATCCAGAAAGTTCGGGAGGAAGGAGCACGATTCAACCTGCCGTGCTCCCTGAGCAGGGTGCTGCAGGGGCACCCGCCACCCAGGCACAGACACAGCTGTTAATTGTGGATATATTTGAAGACAGTTTTGTCTTATCAACCCCTTGTTCCTTTTTTCTTGATAATTTTTACTGATACGGATGTTGCTGCTGTTACGATGCTGGAAAGTAATTTTCTCCTTTGCACTACACAGTTTAAACATAAGCAACGTCAGAAAGTTTCCCGAAATGTATTAAGCACCAGAAGTTTCTCTCAAACTGTCAGCAAAGGATTTTTCTAAATTGAGGCCAAACATTCCCTCAGACACCTTGGGCAGCCGGTGCCGACTCCCCTGTGAACACAGGGACAAAATTCAGGTTAGCTAAAGGGACAAAGGGTGCAGTTTGCCCAACACAGGTGAGAGAGTTTGTTTTATCCCTCAGGAACCAGAGGTGGAGACGGCTCAGGGGTCTGCAGTTCCCACTGGGGGTCCTTCCCGCATGTCCCCCGCTTCCCTCTCGCCTCTTTGGTTCCTCGGAGGGACGGGACAGGACCCCCACCCCCCTGGCACCGAGGAGAGGGGGAGCGGGTCTGGTGAACACCTCTTCTTTGCAGGGAGGCTTTGCAGAGCCTTGGAGAAGAAGCTTTGCACTGCGTAACGCGCTGAATCCAAAGCTTTGCGGGTTTTGGAGTTGCTTTTTCCCCCCCCTTCCCAGCTTTCTCCCTCGCTGATGCTGGCGCCGGCGCAGCAGCAGCATCCCTGGGGCAGGAGCACCGCCACGCGGGACGCGGCCGCAGGCACAGCCCGCGCTCGGCCACGCCGTGGGGACCCCCCCCAGGGTCTGCCCAGGCCGCGGGGACCCCCCCCTAGGGCCTGCCCACACTCCAGGGCCCTGCCCCTGCCCCGAGACCCACGGGCGACAGGTCGCGGGGACTCGGGGCTGATCCTCACAACGTGTTTCCCAAGGTGGGGGAGTTCCCTGCTCTTCCCATCTGGCTTCAAAATGAAGAAAAACCTAAAGGAGTCATAAAACCAAGAAGCCTTACAGTAATTTATCTTAAAATCTTATGGACGTAATTTGTGCACCCTAACGGAAAGCTCGGGAGGATTCCTGGCCCAGTGAACCCTCTAGTGCTGACAATGATGCCATCACAGCTAATCCCGGTGAGCGGGGGGCTCGGGTGCTGACTGATGCTCTGTAATGATGCTTAACAAATATAGGCAAACTCTGCTTTCCATTGATCTCAGAAAAATGAATGCTGTCTCTAAATTTGACGTTTAGCCAATGCCCAGAGTAGATGGCTTCATTGATTCACACCAGAGGGACAGGGGCGGGGGGAGCTCAGGGAAATACACCTTTGCGGAGCGAAGGGTTGTCTCCGCTCTCTCCTGTCACTCTCCATCTTCCGCGAGCGCCTGCCCTTTCCTCGCACGCAGGTGTTGGATAACTGAGGCTTAAACATCGGAAAAGGGGTGAAAGGAGAACTGGCTGGGGTAAAAGTTCAAATCTGCCTGTCTACCTTGGGGGTGTTTGTGTTTTGGGTTTTTTTTCCCTCATCATCTGATTTTTCTCCAGGAAATTGTTGGGGAATGATGGAGTGAGATCGGGTCTGTGTTTCCTCACTGAAGGGCTCAATCAAAGTCCCCACGTTTTGTGCAGCGCAGGGCTCCCAGGGCGGTTATTAGCGTTTAGCTGGTGGTGGAGCTGCGATTTATCTGCAGAGCCCATGGTGTGCTCCTACTGCAAACTCCCTGCCCCGAAGCCCTTCTGCTCTAAGGGCTGCTTGTGGTGCTGAGCACCCTCCCGGGGTGTTAAAGTACCTCTAGAAATAAAGACGGGGGCACTGGAAATCCTAGAGAAGAGACATGCCCCAGCTCTGCTGCTGACCCAGAGGGCAGATTGCTGTTCTAAAATGACCCTAGAGCAGATAAATCTCTGCCCAGACCCGATGGATCTACACAATGAGTTTAAGAGGACCCGTCTGCTACTACCACGGTACAACCTCAGATACATTATTAATGAATGGCAAAACAGGGAACGGAGTTTCCCAGAGAAAAGGTGTTACTTTGCCCTGAAATATCACCCCCTGAGAAGTGCTTGGCAGAGCCAGAGGAGCTGGGAGGCTTCCCGAGCCTGCCCACCAAACCGCAGCTCCGCAAGGCAGATATGGATTGGGTCTGTTCTAACGCCTCGTGCTTGCATTAGACCTAGCCTACAAATGAACAGAAGGCAATAACGACACTTCTCCATGAGAGTTTTCTGCATAATAGGCAGTTTCTGACATCAGCCAGATCAGGGCTAGCCAACATGATGCAGCAACAAGCTTTGGCAGGAGTCCTGTCCCTGGCAAAGGGATCGATTCTATTTTCATTTGTTTTAGAGACAGTTTCTCACCCACCATATGTGTGCAGCTGGCTCCTGCTCCAGCTCCCGGCGGTCAGGAGGAATCTTTCCATGACTCCAGCACCTTTAAAAAAACTACCTCCCCGTTCTCCAGAGGTGGGGGAATAGCTGGGCTAGCGAGGCTCTGTCTTTCACTACAGTTAGTGTCCCTGCTGCAGGATGACACACATCTTTAATGCATACCGACCTCTCGTGGGTTCACTGGGATGCCACCCACACTGGCACTGGTCTTGCTCGTTCTGTCCGGTTTCATGTGGTGGGGAGGCAGCAGTTTGAAGGGGCAGAAGGGCGGCAGGTTGCCCCCAGCTCCCCCCTCTGGCCTTGTCTGCTTTTTAGTGCAGCAAAGGCTGGCGGCAGCACCGGCCCGATTATTATGCCAGAAAGCGTGCCGATATGTCACGGATATTGAATACATCAAACATTACTGTCTCACCATGCCTCACACGAATCATTTATTTCTTTAGAAACTGCAGACTGGTCTACTTTTATATTTCAGGAGTCACCTGTAATATATATATCCATAAAAAGTATTACAGGAGCTCGGATTCCTGCAGGGACCCGGCAGCCTGCCCTCATTGTGCTCTGCAACCTTACCATCTGCGCTGGGATTTCCATTTGTACCTGGCACTGACGCTTTCCAGCCTTCGGTGGGTATTTCAGTCAGGGGTTTGGTTTCTAATCCTGCCAAAACCCCAGATAACACAAGCCGAGGCTGTCGCATGCAGCCCCGCTGACTGCCCGGGGCTCTGAGTGCTGCTCGGGGGCTGCACGCAGATATTGCAGCTCTGCAGAAGTGGGGATTGGTTCCACTTTCTGCTACACGTATTTTTATTTGATTAGTCTAATATACTGCATTGTTATTTACCACATGCAAATCTCTCCGAACTGATTAAAGCTGACATTTCAGCTAAGAGATGAGATCTGGAAAGAAGTAATAAGGAAAAATTATTTCACAAGCTTTTGCACTTTAGATTTGCAGGGAGGATCGATTACGTTTAAAATTTAAGGCCCGGACTTGACCCTAAATCTCCTTTAAGGAAAAGGAAAGAATTAATTCCTTAATTTGTTATATTTCAGCTTTACAGGCTGGCTCAGCAAAACCCAAGGGAGTTTGCACAAGACGCCGTTGGTTTTGAACGGTGTTTTTGGATACGACTGGAAGGCAGCAGTGAATGCTGGTTTGAAAAATACCATGTTAACACATTTATTATCTTTAAGACCTTAAGAATTATGGCTATCTATATGGCTATAGAATTACTGTGGAAGTAGTTGTTTCTCAGTCATCAGAGGAAAACTGTTACCTATCTTTCTGGATATACTTTTTGAGTACAGAGATTTTTATTTACTTATTTCTACTGGGGACCAAATAGTGCTGGTGTTACACACTTATAAAGCACAAGCCTTGCTTCAAATCAAAGGTGACCCAAAAATGCTCACCCTCTGGAAATTATATTTTGCAGAGAGAGAGGGGAAAAAAAAAAAGAAGAAAGGGAGAGTTTTGCAACAAGTTAATTCCTACAGCAGCTATATGGACATTGTGGTTTTTTTGTAAACCAGACCAACTAAGGGTCTGATTTTCAGAGGTCCAGGTATTTTATAGGGTCAAATACCTTACAGCCTCCTTCACATGAACCTGTAAATGAGAACCTCTCCATAAAACCTTGCTTACGCTTGCAAAAATGAGATGTTTAGCTCTCCACAAGTAATACTATTGAAAGCTTTTTCTAGACAGGGGTCAGACCCATTTTATTGTAAGTGCAGATCCATTCAAAGCGCAAAAGGATTGAGGTAAAGGACATCTCAGTATGACAGGGTTGTTACTCCAGCTCCAGCCTAAGTGACTTGACCGAGGCTAAAGTACGAATCGGTGCCAGAAAGCAGGGCTGGAAGTCACAGTTCCTGGCCTTGCGTTCAGAGCAAAAGATTACATTCACAAAATGATTTAAAAAAATGTGGAGGGAACGCCAACCTAGGCTTGACTTCTTCACTCATCTCAGGTTGAAATGAGATTGACTCTGTGGGCTAACACTGAAGTCATTCAACCAGACAAGGTCTATCCATGACGGGCATTTAAATTCTTCACTGGAAAAAATTTCCTCCCCAAATGGGAATAAGAAGAACTTTCCATTATAAACTGATGGTGACAACTCAGCTGTTACTTTTTTGCCCTCAGCCTAGAGAGTGTTTCTTGCATTCTTGTCTCAGCACACTACCTTAGCGGCCCTTCATGTGCAGCACCATAGTAATTTATCATTACCCAGTCTCCAAATTATTCTAGTGTTGATTAAATTAGTAAATGCAATCACAATCTGAAGCAAGTTAATTGAGAGAATTTATTTGGCCCTGACAGTTTTATGCATGTTTGATTAAGTATTATAAGGTTTGTTTTTGATTTTGCATAATTTAACTTTAAATCCTGCACTGGGGGGGCCCATCAACTATTAATGACCGAAATAAACTCTTTTAAGATGCATATATTTATGATTTATTTCTAAACGCAATATCTTCCAGATTTTTTTTTTGTTCTGTTGCCAAAGTGACAAATATGTTTAAAGTAATATTTTGAACCATTCGGTTCACGCTATAAATCTTGTGAAATGTATACAATTCATTAAAAGTTTTGAAAGAAGTACAAGTTAGCATTTATATTGCAACAAGTGACATATAAATGTGTATGTTTGTCTTCGAAGCGTGCCATAAAATATATCAGCACTAGCCGGCCGCGGTGACTAGTACTAATGGCCCGCTCTCCGGGCTGATGATAAGTTTCACCACAAATCTTCAATGCTGTCAACACAAAACTGTTCAATCAACAGGAATATGAGTTGTGTCTTTAGTAAAATTAGCACAGGAAAGAAATACAACCCAGAGCGCTGCCCGAGTGCTGTGGGCGGGTTCCCTTCGGGCTGAACTACAAGCGCTCCTTCAGGACTGTAGCTCTTTGAATGTCAAAGCTTCAATTCACGCCTGACCTGAGGACAGTGTATTTTTTTATGAAGATACACATTCATTTAAGCAGCAAAGGGGTCAAATATTGCAGGCCGAAAACTGAAGAGGGCCGCCTTGCTTTTTTTGTCATCCCTAAGAAATTAAAAGGGTCAGTCTCGGCACTGATGCGGCTGCCTCGCACCATTGCACACACGTGTTTAGGTTGTGGGGTGGCACAGTGGAGTTTTAGGGAAGCCCCCCGCACCTCCTTCCCCACGATGAGGGGTTCTGCAGGATGGAAGGGGCCCCGCCTTTCCAGCACTTGCATCCAGCAGCATTCCCCGTAATTCTCCAAGGCAAAGCTGGAAAGCCAAAGTACCTCCATAATTTTGCTGCTTGGGCTGGAATTCCTGTCTCTGAGCTGTGGCTCCAGTCCCAGGCAATGGCGGAGGGAAATAAATGGAACGTGGCCCTCCTGCTTATCTTAGTCACTGAACAGATGTTCCCAGTTTCACGCTGTGGGGAAAACATATTGGCTTCGTGCCTCCCCTTCTCCCTCCCACCAGAAGGTATGTGCAAGCCACAGAAACAGCAATTTCCTAGGAGTTCACCACTACTTATTACCTTGCCTATAATTTCCCCTTGAGGTATGTCCTGCACCTCAGGCCACTCATATTTATAGAAAAAAACTGCTCCGCAGGGTAGGTGCTGTCACAAGTGACCGGGGAGGGACCAAACCGGAGCGTGAGCACCAACGAGGCAGTCGGGACGCTGGGAGGAATTTGGCCTGGTGCCTCAACTGTCTGTGCAGCGTGGCAGGTCTTAGTATTGACAGATGGCTCGAGTTATTATTATTTAATGTTTTTCCACCGTGATGGTGCCTAAATGGCAAGCGGGGCAAGGAGCCAATGAAAAAGTTCTGTATTTCCATTACGGAAAGTAATTCCTAATTAAATCGAAGGAAAAACAGCAGGGAGGAAGCTTCTTTTCCTTCTCTTTATATTGCTTTTGAATTTTCCTCCATCCGTTTGGTTTTTAGGAATTTTTTGGATCTTTCTGGCCTCCTCAAAAGTCTGGGTCTCCTCCACATGTGATTTTACCACTTTGCTTTTTGAAAAGTGCTTGAGTTCCTTTAGCAGGACGAGGCCCTGGTCTCCCGGGAGCGCAGGCAGGAGCACCGTGGGCTCTCCCGGTTCATGAACTCTGAACAGGGGCCTGCCCACACCACCTCACGCGCTCGGCAGGCCCGGGTCTCACCCTCGAGCCCACAGGCGGGATCCACCCGGCCACAAAACTGCGCTCGGAGTCAGAAACGGTCCAACCGAGGAGCGACTTGGGGAAATCTTTGCCCTGCTCTTGCATCAGGCAATGGCGTACACTCTGCAGCTTTTACTGGGGATGTCCCCGCACCCTCGGGACCAGGTCCAACCCCAGGCCACGGGCAGATGAAACCCCTCCGTGCGGTGCCGAACCGAGCTGGCCCCACCACTCCCTCAGCCGTTTTTGCTACCGTCCCCGTTTACGTCGGGAACCACCTTCCAGGCCGCAGCTGCCTCGGCAAGGCCCGTCCGCCGGCTCTGCCTGGCCCCACACGCCGGAGGCGCGATCCGCCCGCCCTCCTGGCA
>NW_020799122.1:2878855-2890017 GCF_003259725.1 Athene cunicularia | reverse complement strand
GAAAACTCACCAAAGCGAATGGTTATTCAGATTTTTAACTTCCTGATGAGGCCATCGTTAATGTGGTGCTTGGGGTAACAGCAGTGTGGCTGACATCGTGTTGCCTGGGTCCTAGAGTTGACATCCTTTGAGCTGCAGGATGATATGCAGAAGAGACCAACTCGGCTTTCCAGCCTCACAGCAATGTACTTTTAAAACAGAAAATACCCCCAAAATGATCTTGAGGAATGGGTGTCCAAATCTGTTTCTAGGCATCACATGCCAACGCACAGGTTTGGGGGCCTGCTCTTCCATGTTCTGTTTGGGAAACCTTGGCTGTGCGTGCTCTCTGCGTCGTGTTTTGTATGTCCTGGGTGAACGGTGATGGCTCTGTGATAGGAGAAGGTGAAAACTGATTTTCCCTTTCCTGTCTTTGTGCATGCCACTGAATACAAGCTAGCTGATTCTTTCCAGCATGTCTCAGTCAGCTGTAGCACACATATTACTGAGTGCATGAATCTTTTTAGAACCTTTATGGGATTAAAAATTCATGCTTGGGGAGGGGCCTTGTAATTCTGAACTTTTTAACGCACAAAATGAGCAGATTGAAACTCACTCTTTCATTTTATCTTTTAGATCGAGTCATATGTAGAGTGTTGTGAGTCTGTGAAGCACCTTAGCAGTTTCTTTCACTCTTCCTAGAAGGCCAGGTGTCACAGGAAAACTTCACGGTTTTGTTGCAAGAATTAAGTGGCATCCAGAAACGGCAGCTGATTACCGACCTTCTGCTGAGTGGATGGCAGCACCATTAAAAATGTAATATTTCAGAAAGTTTATTTTATTCTCACAGTGTCCCTCTACTCGTGGCTTTTCCAGTGTGATATTTGAGTTTATCTAAAGAGCGTGGACCTACCAAAGGCTGTTTGTGTGGTGGGCACAGTAAAAGGGAACAAGCTGCTGCTGTTCACGAGGAGTAAGTCTCTGCAGAGGAGCTGTTTGAGTGGCGGTTCTCTTAGATTTCATCTGTTTAAGGTTTTGTCAGAATCAAAGCTCCTCTTCTAAAACAGGGCTCAGGCAGTGTGTTGAGTTTGCCCCCACAAACTAATGCTTAGGCAGGCGGGGTTTGTGTTTGTCGCTGGGACACGCTCTTGCTGGGTGCTCTAACACTGTGTGTGCTGATTTCTCTGTGGCTCTTCAGGGACTCGGATTAAGTGGCTGTGTAAGAATTTGCTGGAAAATGATAAACTGTCTTTTGTGTGCTGGTGAAAGAGGTTGTAAGGAGAGACTGCATCATCAGAAATTGGATGCTCCGAATCCAGAGTATGTGAATTTTAACCAATCTTGCTAATTTAGTCCTCTGAAAATATCTCTGGAAGCAAACACTGAGCAGTCTGTACGCAGCATGTGGGAAGCATGTTCAGTTGCATGCTCCAGGCACAAAACTGTTGTTTTTAAGTAGCGTTGGTTTAGTATCTGACCACTTTGTCTTGCAAAATACATTCTTGTAACACACTTCCGAGCTACTTAGTATTTCCTTTCTACAGGCAGGAAATTATGGCAAAGAAACACCACCTAAACTTATGAAAGTGTCTTTGATAATTGAGAAGAGACCTCGATTTCCCAAATTCCTTAATCATAAGTTAACCCGTGCTGCTTTTTTATTAGTCCCTGATTCATATAGAGCCAACAGATTACCTGCAAGTTTCTGTAACGTGAAAAGGAATTAGAACCTGGGGCCAAGTAGAAGAGATCAGAACTGCAGTTTCCATTTACATGCAATTTGAGGTGGGAAGCAGTGAAAAGACTTACCCAGTGATGCACATGGTATCAGAGAAGGTTTTTAATATCAGAGTACAATTTCCTGCAGCCTTGTAACTTACTCTGTGATTAGTTTTCTTAGTAACAAAGTAAAAAAACTCTTTAAGTAACTTTTAAATTGTTTGTAATTTTAAGAGTAATAGGATTTCTGGTTCAACAAAGGAAAGATCTGCCCAGATCTGAATGCCTGGGCGTGCGAGGAGGCTGGGGAAGTCCCTGTTGTTTTCTAGCATTATCTGATGAGTGCATTGTCATTTCATAATTCCCGGAATTTGGCACATCGCAAGCCTGGGGTGAAGCAGGGAGCAGCTAACAGGCTACTGCTCATCACTCACATAACAACAATGGGTGTGTGGAAGGATGTTAAGATTATAAATCCTAAACACTCCAGAAGATCAAGATATTTCACTTATCTCTGCAGGTCCCAAAGGGAGAAATAAACTGGTAGATGTCTTTGAAAGGCTGCCTTGCCTCTGGATGCAGTGACAGTGAGAGACTGCGAGGCTTGCCTGAGCAAGGGGAGGTGCGTCCTGTAGAGTGTGAAAAACACGATTGCCTCATTGTTCTTGCAAGACCTTCCATTATTTTCAGTTTGTTTATTTGGTGAAGCTTTGCCAGGTTTTGAACAGAAATCTAGAATCGCCGCCGTGTCTGGGCTGTAGAATTCATTTGCAAAAGTACTTGGAGAAATTTTTTTTTTTTTTTTTTTCCCCCCTTTAAATGAAATGGGCTCCAATGCAACCACGTACATTAGTATTACCACTCGCATGGGTGGACTGTTGCGGGATGGCTGTTTGATTAAGAAGGATCTGTGAATTAGCCAGGGTAATTCCAGAACAAAGTTCTTCTCTTTCCTGCATTAACACTGTAAAGCTTTTAACAGGTTCTAACTAGTGCTGACAGTGCATGCTGCTAGGGAGCTCTTTGGAATCTCACTTGGTGATGACGGAAAGAGAATTGTATTTCTCTGTGTGTTCCTGGTAAATAAATAAGCAAAGAAGCAAAGCAAAATTGTTTTGAGCGAAGAAGTTGAGTTTTGCAAAGCCAGTTGTAAATAACCACCAAGCCAGAGTGTGCCTGCCAAGCTGCCTCTCCTCCCGCTGGGGCTGCTTCAATGTGTTTTCCTTCTCTGCCTTCCTGCAGGTCTCTTCCTTCCTGGAAATTCAGCAAAGAGTTAGCGTTCCCAGGCTGCCGGATCTCTTCCGTGTTAATGGATAATATTTGATATGTGCCCTGTAAATCCTGCCCTGGGACTCTGTGACCGGTGGGGTGCCTGATGCCTGTAATCCCCATTCCCCGCCGGGTCCGTTCGTTCCACGGCCCCCACACGACCTGCCTGCACTCGGCCTGTGGCCCGGTGAGGACCACTCACTTGGTGCGTACCAAGTACAACAATTTCGACATTTATCTCAAATCCCGATGGATGTATGGATTCATCCGTTTCCTGCTGTACTTCAGCTGCAGTCTGTTTACCTCCATCCTCTGGGTGGCACTCTCTATCTTGTTTTGCCTTCAGTACCTTGGCATCCGGATCTTTCTGCGTTTCCAGTACAAACTCTCCATCATCCTCCTCTTACTGGGGCGAAGGCGGGTAGACTTCAGCCTCATGAATGAACTGCTCATCTATGGAATTCATGTGACCATGCTGCTAGTGGGGGGGCTGGGATGGTGTTTCATGGTATTTGTGGATATGTAAATAAAACGCGCATGTGGGCTGAGAAGGTGACTTTTCTTCTACCCCAAAATGTGTCAATATCTTATTTTCTTTTTTTTTTTAATATATATAAATTAATTTATTTACCAGTGCTACTTTTTCTTGATAAAATAATGTACTTGTCTCTGGAATTTGTATTTTTTTGGAGGTGCCATTTTGATTATCGAAGGGCAACACTTCGGTGGTTTTTCTTTGCACAGTCCAAGTTAATATAAGTTTCTTCTAGTCATAGGAGCCTACCTTGCTGCTGTTCCTGTATTCCTATGGGCATGAAAAAGGCAGTGATTTATCTGGAGGACAGAAGCCAGATAACTTTGCACCCTGTGCTCTTAATCCATCCACCCTTTTTTTCTAAAAATGTTCCATAATGTCTCAGGATGTACTGTGTATCTTACTTGACCAGTGTTATCCTTTCTCTCTATATTTTGAATTTTGCGTATTCCCTGCTAAGAACAGGGGGCCGAATTCAATTCAATTCCCCCCGCAGTGGAAGGGGGGTTGCTGGTTTTTTTTTTCCTGTTTTGTTTTTAGGTTTTTGCAAGCCATGCTTTTGACCCACTATACTGTTCTGTTCACTTTAATGTAATTATATAGCTTTGAATGGCTTTGTGCTTTTCAGGCAGTTAGTGCTGAGTAATTGAGTCTTTCCCTAATAGAACAAATCCACTGGAGTGATGGGAGCAGAGTTTGGTGTCATGTGCTCTTGAAATTCCCACTCAAGGCAAATATGTTATCATTTTGCAATGATTCAGGGGAGCCCATTGCAGTGGTCTGTAGTGTTTAGACCTCGGGAGTTGGTTCTACTTTTCCCTGGATTGATTAGTTCCATTTCTTTCACAGAGGTACTTCTGTCTTACGGAGTATGGTAAGATGAGGCTGTCTTACCTAGGAGAGACTGAAAGCAGAGTACAATCTGAAATGGCAATAATTGTTCTCTGCAATTACAGAAAACATTCTCTCTCCTGCCTCGGCAGCAGTGAGTGGGGTCACTGGAGAGCTTTACTAACAGCTCAAGAAGGGAGTTAAGCGTTAAGCTCCGTTTTAGTGGTCTTGATTGAAAAATCTCAGACTGTTCCTCTGCAGTCAGTCAAGTAACTCTTTATTTATGGAGTCCGGAAGCTGACCTAAAGTTTATTTTTATTCTGGTTTTGATTGATTGTTTTTCCTTACAATGGAATACTTCTCTTTTCCCTGTGTTCTTTAAAGAACTGTTTAAAAACATGTTGAAAAAAATGATGGAGACCCTTTTTTCTTTTTTTCTCCTGCCCTGTAAAATCAATGGAGTTGATCATAACAGAATAAGCCAAGACTGGAAATACGTGACTGTTCTTTTATCATTTCTTTGGCCTGAGCTGTGAACGTGGTTGAGAAGAAAGCCTGTTTGCACACAGGGAAGGACGCTTCCCATTTCAGCTTGTGAGTATTGCAGTCCTTCGCTGACATCCTTTGATTTGTAGGCTTATGGATGCAAAATAGAGAAGCTTCGCTCTGAAGCGCAAAGCTAAAGCAAACCCAGAAATTATCTCATTATCAAGTGTTACAGATAACGCAGAGCTGAATAAATAACGAGCTATGGTGGTGTGAACTTTAGATTAGCCCCGCGAGGGCCAGAGACTGCTTCTGCAGGAAAAGATGTAGTGTCAGCATGTGTCACAAACCGGTGTCTGGAAGTTTCCTCCTAACTGTAGAGCTCCCCAGAGCCTTGTTCTGGGATCGTTCTCTGGGCTGCAGGTCCTCAGTGTCCCCCAGGTTCGAGCTGCAGCATTGCGCTGTAGGCAAAGGGAATTCCCAGTAATTCCCAACCCAGTGCTTTCCTCCCCAGTACAGCTGTCAGCCTGGGGCATTGCAGCTCTGGTGTGCAGACTGCGGGACTCCTGGGATAGCTGTGCTCAAGAATTTCTGCAGCAAACATGTTCCAGATGGCCAGCAAACAGCCCGGGCGTGAGCCGAGAGACCGGCTGGGCCGCCAGCGAGGCGCAGCCGTCCCCTGCCCTTGGCAGGAGGCACAGCCCGGAGCCTGCTTGGGTGGTAGCACCTCGTTTCACCTTAGAGTGGCTATTCCAGCGCTCAGAATAATGAATAAAAGGGTGATTTGGGGTACGCGTGGGCGCTGCTGCGCTCCCCACCCGTGCCTCCTTGAGCCGGTGGGTGCTCATCGTGACACTCGACTGCTCGACCAGCCCTGTGGGAGTTTGGTGGAGGCTCCGAAGGAAGGAAAGGTCTAGGCTGTGGCAGGGTTGTGAACTTCTCCAGTTCCAACCTGTTCTTTGAAAACCCACACAGGAGCAGGGTGACACGGTGAGCTTTGATGTGTGTGAGCTTGGAAACAGGAACACCGATCATGCGATTAACACATGAATAGCAGGTGGTTCTTCCAAGGCTAATTTGGTCAAGGAACAAAGGAGGCTGTGGGTACAAGGAGTCTCATACTTACCTTTTCCATCGCACGTAATTTGACTATGAGCCAACCACTTTATTCCATAAATATGACAGCCTGAGTGAGCTTTGTTTGAGCTCTCCCTGCTGAGCAGCTGGCCGTGTGACAGTGATCTCCCCTTGAGCTGGGATGCCTCTCGAGGTGAGACGCCCCTTACCCACCGCAGATCTTTGGTAAGTGAATAACCTTGCATCACGGGGCCTTAAAATCTTGTATTGGTAACTTTGGGTCCTTATTATATCCTCTGTGCAGTAAGGAATAGATTGAACCTTGCCTTCGGACTTTAAGCCTCGCTTTTACCACATCCGTCTTCAATAAACCGCTTTTGCTGCTGGTGGGTTTTTAAGCAGTCGGGATCCGCTCCGTGACGCTCCTGCAGTGGCAGTTGAACAGAGAAGAGCTTCTGCACTGCGGTTCATTACTGCACAGGCTTCCCCTCAGCCCTCTGCTTCCAGATTCAGTGGTGCGTACCAAGGGAAAAGTACGTGTCCTTATCAAATCACAAAAAGGTAATGTTTGCCAAGGGCCCAAACGTTTCTCGAGAGAGGCGTTGGGGCAGAGTTGCTTAGAAGCCAGTGGGAAGTGATTCCCCATTCCCCTTTTACAAAGGTTGCCAAGTCTCTGCTGTCAGAACACCCTGAATCTCAAGTTGGCAATTGCCCACAAAGATAGACGACCCCAAGATGAAATAATTGAGAAGGAGGCCTCGAAGGCGCTGCGAAGTTCAAAATATTCTCATCCTTGGTCATTCCCAGCACTTGGACACCTTGCAGTGCGCGGGTGGTGTGATCCTACCAGCATAGTGGGGGAAGTGAGGTCTCTTTGAAGTCATACTGGCAAGGAAGAGGAATTAATTTTCAGATGATTTGTTTTATGATGTAATAATTTGAACATTTTAGATCTACATGACTGGAGCAGTCTTTGGCAACTTTATGGCACTTTTCCTCTTCAAAGCATTTTCCAACTAGAGCTAATTAAACCTCACAACATCCCCAGGAGATTGCTGAATAAGTAAGAACTTGGTAGTGGTTCAGAATTTAAATTCACTGGTTTTAAATTTGAAATTTTTTTAAAAGCTTTTAGGATTACTCTGCCAAAATATTTTTTTTTCTCAAGCAGCTGAAATTCTAAAAGTTTCTTAAAAGCTCAAGGAGAGCCAAGCCACAATTGGAGGAGGGAGAAAGAGGCAGAAGAAATCTTAGATTAAGATTATGCAAATAATAACCTGGGGTTTTTTTTGCCTTTTAGTTTAATTGGAAAAAATGGCATTTTTAATAAAGGGGGGGGGGAAAACAAATTTTTTTGAATACAACAAATAAGGAAACAGTGGAAGCTGAACTTTTCAAGAGTCAAACATGGCATGTAATGGGATTTGCCAGAAATATTTCACTTTAATCAGGTACTTGCAAACTGTGCCCCACTGGTGAAGTTCATGTTCTTTGGGACTTTTTTTTTTTACTCTTTCCAAATTCATTGGTGCTGGGAGGGATGGATCAGGCTCCAAAATGTGTTAAGTCTTCTCTTCTGACTATATGGCTGGCCATAACTCTCAATCTTTTGAAATTTTCATTTCAGCATTCCTTCATACCAATTCCATCCCGAGTAAGGAGAGAAGCTGGTTTGTTCTGTGTCATGGTTTGGGGTTTTTTTTGGTGGTTTTTTTTTTTTTTTCTTTCCGTATTTGGGCTTTAAATATGACTATTTATTGGGTTAAAAATGGCCTCAAAAGTAATTAGAAAAATACTAGAAATCCTGCTCTGGGAGAGTGTGTCCATCCCAGACCCATGCCAGCCCCTCTGGAGAACTTCCCCTGTGGGTCCTGCTCGCTCCAGAGCTTTCCAGGTGTTTGGGCGACAGAGGCTCCGGCTGCGTTGCGGACTGAAGACTGGGAATGATGGTACGTGCGGTGGCAAAGCTGCCTTGGCCTGTTTTTTTAGGCTGTGAATGTATGAACGAGACTGAAGTGTTGGAGTTTCACCTTGTTAACTCTTCAGAACATGACACCAGCTGGTGTTTTGGGTGCCTGTTAAATTCTGTATGAAACATGCCACCTACATTAATTTTTTTTTTTTTTTAACATGTTGTTGGATTGATTGCTTGGGAAGAAAAAAGGAAGAATTTTGTCTTATGATGCTGGTATCGTTCTGATGTGGGGATGTCCCAGATCCTCTTCCTCTGTTTGCACTGGTGCAAATAGTCGGAGGGAGCGCGTGGTGGAGGAGAATCAGGCCCTCTGTGGTTATGCCTTGAAAGCATCGCTGAGAATCGGGTAAAACTCCTCTTTGTGGCTCCTTGGAGGATCATCCAGCGGTGATTTAGGGGAGCCAGGAGTGGAGTGCAGCCTTCTAGCTCCCAGGCTGTGACTCTAGCAAGCCCACTGTGTTGCCCACCGTGGGCGTTTGGGTGGCTGGAAGGAACTTCTCGTTGAGATGCACATCAATTAATTACAGGACGGTGCCGTCTTTCCTCTTTTCCTTGGGTGGAGCTGAGCTTGCAGGGCAGAGCTGTGTTGTTTCAGGACACAGATGTGGTAGTTCCCATGGGAATAAAGAGGACTGTACCTACTATGATGGGCTTTGTAATTCTGATTCTTACGTGGAAAGTATTACAGTGATGTGCAGCGGCGTAAGACCCTAAAATAGATGCTGGACAGGACTTGTCCTCCAGTGACTGGCAGGATTGGAGCCGGTGGAGGCAGAGGATTTGGAGAACCAGCATGGAGAGGACCGCTGCAGACCGAGCTGGAGGGGAACTGGAGAAATATTTGTGTGGATAGAGCAGCTCACATCCCCCTGCGAGTATGAAATGCTCCTTTCTATTATCCCGACTTAACAGCTGAAGAGTCACAGGGGAGGACTTGAAAGGAAGGGGAAGGAGGTTTCCAAAAGAGAGAAGGATTTGGGCAAGTGTGGGTATATTTTCACTTTCAGTATCGCATCGGAAACCGTGAGCAATGCTCCGAAACGTGGCTGGTGCTATTAGCGCGATGGCAGATGGCAAAGGTGCTTGAGTGCTCTGGAGTATTGGACTCAATGACAGTAAAAGGCTCAGGAATGTACTATATAAAGGTGCATTTTATGTTGTTAATGTTATTTATAAATCCATCTCCTGAGCCTTTGCCATCACCTGGGGAAGAACTTGTGTGCCCAGTTCCTGGAGTGAGGTTCTACCCCGGGCACCTCGCCGTGCCAGCGTACCTGGCCCAGGCTGGGAAGCCGAATGACCCGGTGGCCCCGCCTGGGGAATGGCTTTGGGGTTCCTCAGAGGCAGGTGCCATGCCCAGCCACCAAACTCAGCTTACCCCCAGAGTGTGCTCCAAAAGCTGAGCCCTTTGCTTCAGCCTGCACAGCTTTGTGTGGGGGCAGCATTGGCATTTTCCATAAAAGCAAGCTGGGGGCAGGTTCTGACCCAATCTTTAGGGGTATGTCCCAAAAGGGCACTGGGACCAGCCCCTTCCCCTAAAGGGCCTTACCGGGCTGAAAGCTCATTGTCATTCTTCCCAGGGTTCTCCTAAGTCGCTGATTTTGTTTCTTTTCCCTCCTGGGGAGGTAGGAGACAGCATTTACTACCAGTGGTGGAAAATAACACAGCACATTTACTTTCAGGAGCGGCTTTGACTATTCTGGAGCCTCTAGCACACACAGATAGCATGCTGTTCCAGTGAAGACGTTGCTGGAAAATATGAAGCCTTGTTATCTTTCTGCATTTTTATTTAGCCAAACAAGGTTTCCATAGCTCCTGGACAGCTCTGCTTCTTGGGGGGGGGGGGGGGGGGGGGAAAAAAAACCAACCCTCTCATTTCTTCACCTGCCAACTCTCTGCACTAATTTTGTCTTCCTGCTTCAAAGCAGTCATCGTGCCCAGAAAATGTCAGTTCAAAGGGAAGTTTTGTCCAGTAATGAGCCAGTGAAAATTGTTTAATGTAAGATCTTCTTGTGCAGCTATCAAAACGGTGCTTAGGTGAGAGCAGAGCTGGGCTGTCGGGGTCTGCTCTGAGCTCTCTGCTCGGGTGGCTTGAAATCAAGACTGTGCGTGTGCCGTGCTCCAGGGCATGTCTGCGTGCTGATTTACCATAGGAGTAGCTTTAAGTTAACAGAGATGAAAGGAGCATCCCCGCATCTCCCACATCTTAAGCAAAAAAAATCATCTACTGGGTGGAAAAAAAAAAAAAAGAAAAAAGCTCGTGTAATTTGCACCAGGGCTGTATAAACATGACAGTTCTCTGAGCTGATGCATGTCGGGTTTTGGAGAGCCTCTTCCCCCGCTGACCTCCACCCCGCTCTCTGCAGAGCGTGTGCTCCAAAAATGCGAGATGTTCCCCGGCTGGGTAAGTGTGTGAGAGGGAGCTGCTCGCCGCCGCGCTCAGCTCCTGCCAGCGCTCGGCCTTGTGACGGAGCCTGGGAGGGCCACATCCTGACCTTGGATGCACAAGCCTGTAGTAAATCAGAGTTACGAATACATCCAAAAGCCAACTTTCCCCTGCATGGAAAATACTGCATGTAACACCAAGAGACAAATACCAAAGTCCTTAGCTGGTTCCTTTTAAAAAAAAAAAAAAAAAAAAATCTCCCATTGGCCCCGGTGAGAGTTTTGCCTGAGTAAGGACATCAAGATTATGCATGCTAATTAAACGAACCACCCATCCCTTCAGAGTCTGCTCTCTGCTGGGAATTCCCCTCTGAGTAACTTGCTCCCAGTGAGGAAAGGAGTTGCATGAAAAATTTCCCAGATGGTGAATCTGTTAGAGAAAAATCACAATCTGTTTGTGGCTTTTTCAAACAAAAAAGAGCACAGGAGACGCTGCGGAATAAATTTGTTGTTGCAAACCATTTGCTCAGTAATGGGGAGAATTTAGATGGGCAAAGAGCTGGGTTTTTTTCGGAGGAGTCTTATCTCCCTGCCTCTAAAAATGAGCAACGATTTAAAATAAATAAATAAATAAATTAGAGCGATGTATATTTTAAAAGCCTAATACGTTTACTTTAATGATGCCTGTTCATTGATTCTGACATCAAGGGTGTCTGAAGCCGCCGGGGGACGGTGGCCTCGTCCATCGGAAGGAACAATGCTGCTGTGTGCTACGCCCGGCTTTGTGCGCCCGCCCGGCACAAAGGAGCCGTTTCGTACCGAGCCACCGTGTCCTGGCCCGTCTCCTGCCACCAGCCTGGGTGCGGGGACACGCGGGGACCCACGGGGACCCACGGGGACCCACAC
>NW_020799122.1:2873870-2878805 GCF_003259725.1 Athene cunicularia | reverse complement strand
TTTTTTTTTTTTTTTTTTTTTTGAGCAAAACGGATGGTGAATTCTTCTCGTGCATACATTGAGTTCATCAGCCCACATCCTTTTAATAACCCAGCCCTTATTGCTAAGAATTACACAAGCACACGCCGTCTCGGTTTTGCCAGGTTTGGTTTAGGAGGGATTTATGTGCGTTCAGGATTTGTCCAACTTGCTGAGCTTCAAGGGCTGACGGTCCAGCACGAGTCACAACAGGGACTTGCACACAGTTCTCTTGTACTCCAGCCTTTCCTAATGAACCAAGCTGGTAGTGCTGATTTGCCAACAAATTTCCTATTTACTGTTCACCAGAGCATCAGTTGTGACAAATAAACAGAAGAAGGCAGCATTTCACTGAAAGCATTTTATGTACTGATTAAGACACTATACAAAGAGAGCTCCTTTGGGTACACGGAAAGGTTTGGTTGGGGGTTGTTTGTTTGTGGTTTTTTTTTTTTTTTGCAAAGTAGCTATTGCTGAGCTTACGGGGGCTGCTGTTAGGGTTTTGCAGTGCTAGCCAGGTCAGAATCACAGAAGCACGTGTATTTCTGAAATCTGGCAGTCCAAAGCCAGGGGAGTGCGCTTCTCTTTGCAATAGCAGGGGGGTGGTTTCCACAGAGATTGTTTGTTTAAATTATGCCTATATTCACACATTGTGAACGCCTTCAGAAAGGGATGAGCGCGGTGCCTGGTTTTGAGAAAACACGGGATAATTTTTATGATCAGTAACGACATGATAGCAATGTGCTACACTAAGGGCAAGCAAATTTCACACTTCAAGGACTGTAACTGCTTACCAGAGAGGGCAGGAGGGGACTGATGCTGCTTTTTCTGTTCTTTGGGAATGTTGGGCATGCATAAAAAGGCTTTAGGATTTTTGGTCTCTTCCTTTAAAGCATCAAGCACCAACAAAGAACTGAAGCAAGAACCCAGACCTGAAACCTGGTTATAACTCTGGATAAACATCTCATTCTGCTGGAGTCAGTGGCAAACTCTCTGTGCTTTCAGCGAGGTCAGGATTTCACCTTGTGTTCTTCTCAGAAACTGCCTGTTCTTGGGGAAATAAATAAAACATTTGAAAGCGATGCTCATAAGGTCAAGTTGCAATGTGCATACGTACAGAAGATCTACGTTGCTTTGTGGCGGTGTGTAGCACAAGAAATATGAGGCCGAATCCCCAAGCCCCTGATTTCAAGCCAGGGCTGTGGGTTTTTTTCCCGGCCTGACTTTGCTGCCGTTGTAGCTCTCACGTCGGTGCCCTTGTAGCTCTCACGTTGCTGCCGTGCTTCCTGGCTCGCACAGCAACACCCCTCTGCCTTTGGGAGCAGCATGGGGATGGGGCCATCGGGAGGAAGATGGGTTTGCTTTCCCTATGGGAACGGGAAGCGTAAGGGGTTGAATTCACCCCAGGTGTCCCAACTGCATCTCCATGGTGTGTGTGTGTGTGTCTGAAAGCCCCCAGCATAATAAAAAGCGAGCGGGGCCAACCTCTGTGGCTCAGCACCCTTCGGAGGAACCACCCCACTGCTGTGGGTCCCGCTGGGCAAACGCACCCATCGCCCTCGGCTTGTGCTCCGTGTTGGTTGACACGGTGCAGTGAAACCACAGAGGACAGAGATGGGCAGCGGCCAGGTCTGTTCACGGCCTGCCTGTGACCTTGAACATCTTTTTACATCCTTCCAGCACATGATTTGGGGGAGAACGCAGGGGCGGGGGCGGTGGCACAGTATCGAAACGTTTGTTCAGCAATTGCTGCAAAAAGAAAACTTGCTTCAATCTGCAGAGATGCCAACTGAATTTTGTTTTGTTTTGGTATTTTGGAGGCAAGCCAAAAGCAGGATGTTGGGAAGTCTTCAGCAGCTACTGCCTGCTTGTTCCATACCAAGCATAACTTTGTATATATTTTTATCGGCAAACTCGGTCCCACGCATCTTGATGCGCAAACAAGAGCCCTGGCTGCAGGGCTGCTCTTCCAGGGCGCTGGAGAGAACAGAGCCTTTTCCTCAGCTCTTTCCTTTAAGTCAGAGTTGCAGGAGCTGGCCTGCAAAGGTATCTTTTTCCTCTGCCAGCTGCTAAGAGGAATAGCAAGTGGTTGATTTGATCGGAGAGGGAAATCAAAACAAGTCCCACACCCGCTGGGGTCCCTGCCCCTTGGTCTCGATACAGGGGAGATTTCAGTGCGGTCCTGGCCGCAATTCTGCAAAGGTTGCAGTGAATTTAGGGTATTACTTTTTGCATTCTGTGTGGGGATGAGGCACGTTTCTGCTTTGTCAGCAGAAGGGCCTGTTCTCTCCCTTGCACAATAGAAAGCCGCTGGGTATAAATAGCCTTTCATGCCTGTCACCTCGGTGACTTTAATGGCGATGCCCTGATTTAAGCCCCGCTTGCAGAAGATGCTTCAGGTGTGTGCTTCCCCCACGGGACTGAGCAGGCATTTAAATTAAACGCCTGCTTAAGAGGCTCCAAGCAGCCAAGCACTAAGCCCATGTTTTAACACTTTCCAGAGCTGGGACTGGCACAAGGCGGGGAGAACCGAGCCCGTTGTCACTGTTTAAGTGCTACAACTGTTGCCTTCACAAAGGATCAGTGCTCAGAACAGGGAGACATCTTAAGAGTGTCTGACAAATATATGTACATTCGGGGACCGCGAGCCTTGAATTCATAATACGGTGAAGGGTATTGAACATGACAGAGCTCCACGGAGGATAGAGCTGAGCTCTACCTGCCTGCCTCAGCACACAGCTCGAACAACCCCTGGGATCTCCGGGGTGGGACAGCAGCCGCTGGCAAGGGGGCAGGATGGGTGCCCAGCACCCAGCGGGCATGGAGGGGATGGGTGCTCTCTCCCGTCTTCCTTGTTCATCTCCTGGCCCTTTGTGAGAGCTCCACAGCTCGCTCTCGTCGGCGTTTTCCAGTGCTTACCACATCGCAGGGATAGCGGGGTCAGTAAGCGTTATCAATTTAATAGTAATAATGAAATGATTTATCTCAGGGCATTTAAGGTGCGGGCTGGGCCGGGTGTAGAATCCCCACCCGAGCCACAGGAGCTCTGGGTCGTGACAAGCTGGGCAGAAGCACCCTGACAGGGTGGCCCCGTCCCACCCCTTCCCTCGCCCCGTCTGCCCTGCCTGCATCCCGGTTGTCCCTTTGTTCCCAAGAAAAGCATCCGAGGTGCCTATGGATGCCTTTTTAAATGTTCGTCGTCGCATTATCCATCAGATACATATTTACAATCATTCATTAAATTAGGATGTACGTTTCATTCTTCTTTCTTAGAATATTAATGCCTACTCCTGGCTGAAATGCCATATGAATATTCATTAAAAAATCATCAATTCCTGTGCCAGGAATGATGTCATTTGAGCAATAACTGAAGCAGTAATCGAGCATGCTATGAAAAAACGATGAATGCCATCAGATCTAATGTTTATTGAACTCCGTGTGGGTAAATCACAGTCGGGTTTTTTTTCCCTGCTTTTGTGTGCATTAACTGGTGCTCCAGTTCCTCCTTCTGCCTGGCGCCAGTGAGCCAGCCCAGCCCGGCTGGGAGCTGGGAGCACCTCGGAGCAGGTACGAGACATCCCGCAAGGATGGATGAGCCTGGGGGCCGGGCAGGACGTCGCATCCCCTAATGAGGAGTGGATTAGAAATTTGTCTGACAACAATGGGAAACAAAAGCTCTCAAAACTGTTGTGGGAAACCTGGAAAATTAATAGGCTGAAGTCTTCTTCCAATAGATCTTTGGCTGGCGAAGCTCTTTCTCATCACTTAGAGCATTGTCCTGAGGGAGTTGAAGTGATGGCTTTTCTTGGGCTGTCCTCTCCAGTTAATGTCAGAGCTACCAGAGCAAATACAGAATAAAGAGTAACAATACACTTTGGGAGGGATCATTATTACTCTAAATCTTCTTGAATCGAGCCTTGCTCAACAATAGCGAAGAAGCTGTGCCAATGCACGGGCTTTGACTGCGGCTCCCATGATAAGATCACACTCGGGTTGTGTGGGAAATATTAAAAGTTTTGGCTTGACTTCAGCAGCAAGAGTCGCTTTGGAAATCTTTTGTGTGCAATGCACCAACCTTATAAGAGAGGTCATCTTCAGGATCTGCTTTTTGCCGTAGCTGCCACATTAAAATCCTCCATCAGGTCTTGCAGAACAAATTACACGGAGCATTTGTCCTGGGGAGAAGTTGGTTTGATTGTAACAAAACTTATTATCAAAGGTAACTCTAACAGGCGAGATTGTCACCCAAAGAAATTTACATTTTCCCTTTGTGTTTCGCTGAGGTAGGAGAGGGAGGCATCGAAGTGCAATTTTTTTTTTTTTTTTTTTTACTTCTTTTCCCCTTCTGATTTCTGCCAAAAGAGATACTAAAATAGCCCGAGTTTTAAAAAAGGAGCAAAACCTTGCCTGGCACTGACAGTCAGTCACCAGTTTTGTTCTGCCGGGAGCAGCACGAGCTCCTGGCCGCATCCACGGTGCTTCAGGGGCTGCTGTATCTATTCCGTTGATCTCCTCGCAGGAGTTCAGTAACCAGAGCAGTAAGAGGCTCTCCCGGAGTAGAAAAGAGACTTAAAAATGTGTTTTCTGATGGGACTCAGGGGTGCTGGAGCCATTCGTGCTGGGTCAGGGGATGCCACTTTTCCAAACAGCAGAAAATCTGGACAGAATTTTCTCCTCAAAATCTCTTCTGAGTTACGTTGGATGCTCCTGATTTGAAGGTGCAGCTGCTCAGGAGGAATGACAGCGCGGCTGCGGTGCCTGGCAGCGGGCTGGGGAATGGCCACGGGATGAGCCCAGCAGGCAAATACCTGGTTCCTCTCATTTTTCTGAGTATCCGGGAGATTGCGCCACATTTTACTGTTATTTCCACCCAGCCAGCCCCTGCAGAGCATCCTCTACCTGTATCAATATACAAGT
>NW_020799122.1:2871276-2873820 GCF_003259725.1 Athene cunicularia | reverse complement strand
AGAGGAGGCTGAGGGGAGACCTCCTGGCCCTCGGCAACTCCCTGCCAGGAGGGGGCAGAGAGGGGGGATGAGTCTCTGGAGCCAAGGAGCCAGCGCCAGGCCCCGAGGGAATGGCCTCAAGCTGCCCAGGGCAGGGTCAGGCTGGCTCTGAGGAAGGATTTCTGTGCAGAAGGGGCTGTTGGGCGTTGGAATGGGCTGCCCAGGGCAGGGGGGAGTCCCCGGGATCCCTGGAGGGGTTGAAGAGTCGGGCTGAGCCAGCGCTGAGGGATCTGGGGGAGTTGGGAAGGGTCAGGGTGAGGGTCATGGTGGGGCTGGAGGAGCTGCAAGGGCTTTCCCAACCCAGATGATTCTGTGAAAATCAAACCCCAGACTATCTCATGTCCTGGAGAAGTATTTCAGGAGACATCTGAGCCAAGCCCAGAGCTGCAGGGAGGCAGAGCTGCTCCATCCCCTCTGCCCGGCCCGTTATCTCTGCAGAAGCCAGGAGCCCAGGTCAGCTGATTCAGCTGCCCACAAGCTAAAGTTAACAAAAAAAAAGCCCCAGTGGGTGTCAGTACTAGTATTAGCCCATTTCCAGTGAAAGAGCTACTACCAGCAGATCCTGGGCTCCCAGGAGAGGAGGAGTGGGGTTCCCCTGAGCAGAGCGGGGAGCCGAGGTCATGAATCGTGTCTCTGCCCACAGTGACTTGCTCTATCAGTCACAGCTTCAACCCGACATGTTCTTCTACAGAAAGAAAGGGGAAACACAGACCTGTTATGCCAGTCTCGTTTACATGCTTCAGCTTAGAAAAATTAAACACCTGACTTCGTCTCAGGCCGTTTCGTGCTCTCATTGAGGGCGTCATTGTCTCCCGCAGAGCAGACACGTGGCCACCTGGGCCCCTTTCCACCTGGCCAGAGTTATTTGCCCCTCCAAGGGTGACCTCAGCTGGTTGATTGAAGGCACCTTGCTCGTGGGGTTGTGCATCTAAACCAGAAAAGGGTGAGGGATGGAAGGGAATCTGTAGGGAGAGGCTGGACACCATTTATTTGCTCAGCGGTCAACTGAGCGGTCAACTTTAAATTCATTAAAATTATTATCCAAGAAAGACTTTGAAAAAGTGATGGTTGTATCAAAAAACGAGTCGTGTTCTCACACGGCCAAGTGAAAGATGATGCATCCGGGAGCAGAAATCATGGTCAGACCTGAAAGAAAAAGCAGTCGGGCTTGTAAAATCCCGTGAATTGTGCCAGTTCAAGTTAAATAGCGTTTCTGAGTGGTAAAGGCAATTAAATATCAGGCTCGTTTACAAGAAGAGGTATCTAGCCCCCCAACACGTGGAGTCTTTAAGTTGAAAGGATGTATTTTTTTCTGAAAATTTTATTTTTAACAATATTCCTGGGAAAACAGCCTGCAGCCTGTGCCTAGGGATGTCCAGGACCTTCCAGCATCAGAGCCCAGCAACTTCAGCTAAACCAGGGCACTTAGTCCCTGCACGTGAAATAACAGCCAGAGGGAAAACGCCCCCCGGGACCGGGTTTTCCCTTCTGTTTGCACGTCACCCATACCGTTATGCAATAAATAACTGCTTAAACAGGCCGAGGATACATTATTTTTTGTTATTGTCCTACTCTCACCTCGCGGGAGGCCCAACTGGACACGAGCAGTGCCTTGTGCTTCTGGCGCGATTCTCACAGCAGGATCTGAAGGATTTCTTTGTTTACAAACAAGTAAAACTTTTTCATGCAAACTTGTACCGGTCCAGTTAGGACAATGTGGCCATCTTGGAGATGCTCTCATTTCTGTGTTTTGGGTTTTTTTTTAAACTCATTCCTAATCATTTTCGTGTAAACCGAATAAGCCTGGCTGCAGCTGAAACACCCTTTTCACCACATCAGCTGCGTGGCGTAGGGTGATGCCCAGGCTTTGTGTAGATGCTTAATGTAAAGAACTCAGAATTTAATTTACTTTATTTATAAAAAAATAACTCTAACATCTGATTCCATCCCGTGGGCTCTCTCTGAGCAGTGTCTTATCCCATGAGGGACTCCATCCTGTTACTGGGGATGCTGATGTGGGCAAGCCCTGCCCAGAGGTCAGAGCTGGAAAGGAGAATACCCAGGGGAGAAAAAAATAACTGAGCTGAACAGCCACCAAAGACAACAAACGAAAGGCTTTCTGGGGTAAGAAATTGTGTCCGTGGGTGCTGCAGCTTTGGCTGAGCACAGATTTCAAGGGTTTGTCCCGAAATGCCATGTTCCTGCCCCGTCCCTCCTCGAGAGCGATGGGTAAGAGCGAGGTGTGGGGAACACACCGTCCATCGTCCCAGCACGGCTGAGCGTGCCTGGCAGTCGCAATTACTAATGTTACAAGTGGGCTGTGATGGCAGTTATCTCCCAGGGTCATGGTCTGGTTCAGAGAGCTCAGACACCGTCAAAATGCCAATTCTGAGCCCTGGGCCTCCCGGGAGATCTCTGCGGGGCTGACATGAAAACATTGCTGGGCTGGAATGAGACCCCCTGTGACCCAGGAGAGATTTACTGCAGCAGGGTTAAAGCTTTCCC
>NW_020799122.1:2833805-2865417 GCF_003259725.1 Athene cunicularia | reverse complement strand
AAAAAAAAAAAAAAAAAATTGCATGTCAAGTGCATTTTTGTGTTTCATTTCCTATGAAGACAAATATTTCAGTGCATTTTTTTCCCCGAGGTGGGTGGATTGGGCGGGGGGGGGCAGAAATCACTGCTACTGCTTCAGCAGCCACAAACTACCCTCCAACAGCAAACCGGTGCGCGTGGGCTGCATAAGTTGATACGCTTTTCACAAAAAAGATTGATTTTATTTTTATTAAACTTCAAAGTGATTATGAACAGTACGTTTAAACATGAGTAACTTGACAGTTTTGTGGTGTTTTCCCTGTGTAACGATTCTCTATATGCTTAAAATACGGGGGGGTGTTTTTGAGTATTTGTGTATTCTCTCTCTCTTTTTTTTTTCTTCTTTCTTCCAGTTTAAGATTTTTAAAATTATAAGGCAAAAAACAATTGGGAAAGGGGGAGAGGGAGCACAGTAACGTGGGGAGTCTGCTGACTTCTGGCTCGCCGGCGCTGTGCCCAAGCTCTGCCAGTTTGCTGCGGAGGCCAGTGCCAGGAGCGAAGGGCAGCGGAGCGTGAGGGGAGGGAGGTGACTCCATCAGAGTGACCATATATAGTCACTGGGATGAGATTAAATACTTCACCTCCCGGTGTCATCCCCACAGCCATAAAGCCAATATCAGGATCTATTAATCATTTGGAAAAACAGGAGAAGAAAAAAAAAAAAAATCCTCTTTTCTTTGCAGCATCTCATTTGTAGCAATCAGGGCTCTTCTGGATCTATCGATCCGGGGAGAGGAGCCAGATGTTTTTCATCCCTGGGTGTCTAGAGACCAAATTTCGGCAGCACGACGAAGCATAGCGTGTGCGAAGAAAATTGCAAGTTAAATATGACCGAGCTTGTGCTTACTCAGGCTCATGGGCTCGGTGGCGGAGCAGTTGTGCGGAAAGGGTCCTGCGTTCGGGTGCCAGCGCTGGCTCGGCTCCACGCGCGCGTTCCTGTCATGGTATCCACTGGGGAAGCATATGGCAGCTTCGGTTATATATATATATTGTGTGGGGGTACATGTTTTACATGCCAGTTCTCTCTGTCATAGGACAAACATTTACGCTCTGATTAGATGAAGCATTAGGAAAACAAGGGTTAGGCTTGGAAATAACGTAATTCCCTGCAGAGATGTTGTAGAAGATACTGTTTAGTGATGACACGGCAAAGGAGTGATGGTGCTTTGGTGCTCAGCGCTTTCCAGGGCGCTAAGCTTTGAAGGGATGATGCCACGTAGAGGTGTAACGCGCAGGTGTGTAAATAAAGGGTTGGCCTTTCAAGGCGTGCCGTGCAGAAGGCAACGACCAGGTGCCCAGAAGAGCCGGGGAGTGAGGTTTTACACATTTGAAGGTGGTTAAAATAACTCGATTTCCAAGGGAAGAGGCAGATGGGCCCGGCCAGCGCTGGGTGGGAGACCTGCAGTGGGATGGGACGTGTCTGGCTGCCCTGGTGCCCCACAGACCCCTCCTGGGGAGAAGCTCTGGGGTGCAAAGCTTGCGACCCTGCTGTAATGAAATTCCCCGACACGGGGGTAACCCCTCCTCATAGGTGCCCCTTCGCCTGAAACCTGCCTCGCTGCTCCAGCGGCTGTAGTGACCTTCGCAGGACTGAGTCTGAGTAGGACAACGTGCTTTTGGGTTGGGTTCTGCCATAGCTATGGTTGGAATCACACTTTCATGGCAAACTTCGGGCGTTTTGATTTGCTAATGATTCCGTGGAGGGTTTATATCGCCCCGTCTTGATCTTCTCCCCTTCTGACAAGTTCTGATGAACTGCGAAGTAAAACGCTGTGGGTTTTGCCTCGCCCCTGTAGCTGCAGCCTCACCGGCAGGGGAGAGCATCCGTGTCGCTCAGGCACTCGTTTCTGCAGAGCAAAGTTGTCTGAAACTTCATCCGCAATTATCTCTCCTTTTGTTCCTCCCTCCATTTATACATGCGAACATCATCAATACATGCCCATGCTGAATGGAACATTACCGCTCAGGTTTAATTGTCTTCTAATTAAGTAAAACAAAATTTCGCACGGTGCTTGTAACTTCATCTTTCCCATCTGTGAACGCCGCTGTGGCCATGGGACCTGAGCCTGCAGAGCAAGGTTCAGTAAAGAGGGTCATGGGCGGCAGCAGCCGCCGCCTCTGAATCTGCTGCTCGGGTGTATCACCCTGCTTAAATTAGATTAATTGCCAGATTTAAAGCACCGTTGGGTTTTTGGTGTTTTTTGGTGTTGGTTTTTTTTTTTTGATAAATCTCTGCATGCGTTTGCTAATGCTGTCCGGGTTACTGCTTCGGCACAACCCCACCGAACGACACGTGTCTGGGGTCGTGCCGCACGTCCGGGGAAGGCAAAGGCAGGGCATGCAACTGTAGCACTGAATTTTTTTACTTTTTTTCTGACTACAATTCCTACTCTTAATGCATCATTAACACGGTTTTCTGCGTTTAATTCAGTTCCCATTACAGCACTCAGTTCTGTCTGTTAATTTTGGTATGTTGATATTTTTGTTGTCAGCAGTTTTGGGTGTTTTTTTTTTCTTTTTTGAAGCATATAAAACCGTTAGTGTGAAAGAAGATTAAAAAGATACATTACAATTAAAATGTTAATGAAATCGGCATCATACAACTTTTGAAACCATTTAGGCATTAATCTTTCTTGGTCTTATGTCCATTAACTCTGGCGATTCTTATTCTACACTGACCCCTGCTGAGAGAGTCGTGCTATAATTGGATTTTAAAAACTGGGGGGAAGAAAAAGATGGAGAGAGAAAAAAAAAAAAAAAAAAAAAAAGAAGTTGGGGAGGTTGCGTTAGCTTTCTGCGTGGGTGCCCATGGAAATGAAGCCGACAGAAAACAGCCTCGTGGCTCCATCACTCCCCAGCCTGGATCCTGCCAGGGCTCTGCCCGCCCGGGAACGCTGGTGCCGGTGGCTGGGGCAGAGCCCGGGGAGCCGCCGCACTGGGCTCCTCCTCGGCGCTTTGCCGTCACCGTGACCTTGGCCAGGACGCCAGCACCACGCTCCTCTTGGGTTTATCCCAGTGTAACGTGAGACAGGCCGTAGCGGGATGGTGGGAAGCCTTTTTAAGGCTCTTGGAGGAAGGGAACGGGAGAACGGCAAGTAATCATTTGCCGTTACAGCTTCAGCTTTCCCCCATTCCTCCAAAACAGTGTTTCTACAGATTAACTGGTTTGGTTTTGGGTTTGGTTTTTTGTTTTTTTTAATAGTTTTTTTTGCGGCTTACACAATATTTGGATGGGGGCCAGCCCTGTACACCCCCCCTGCCTCCCCTCCAGCCCACAGGGTAGGCGAAAGAGGAGGATTGACTAATTCACAGGCTGTGTAGTGAATCGAACAACGGGACTTCTTGACTCATCAGACAGCTCCCAGGATCCGTGCCACGGCTCCGTCAGGGCCACGGGCTCTGCTGGCTGCTCCAGCCTCGCCGAGCCTCCAGCCCATCCAGAACACTCTGTGCCGGGCAGCCCAAGCCTGAGGCTCACTTGACTCCTGGACACCTTCTCCAGAGCTTTGCCCTGTGCCGTCCAAGAGCTTGACATCTCCTGCACCTCCCGTGGGATGCTGGAGAAGCTGGGGAGGGCAGGTCCTTCAGGGAGGAACGCAGCCGTCCTTCCCAGCATCGGGATGGGGCACTGGTGGGTGTGCTGCTGAGGAGGCAGCGATGCTCCTGGGGAGGGGATGAGCTGTGAAGGCAAAAGATGAGCACATCCCGACGAGGGACTTGGAGTGGAGTACCAGCCCAGCTTGCGTTTATGCTGCCAGCATGAAATTTATTTTTTTTTTTTTTAAAAAAGCTAAATAGAAATTTGGAAGTTGCAGAGCTGTCATCTCCGCTCTCCTCCGAGCTCGCTGTGCCATCGCACGGTGCTTTACTGCGCAGGCATGGGAGCGAGGGAGTGGATGCTGGTGCGCTGGCCAGGAGGCCCGCTCGAGCTGAAACGTCTGCAGGGCTTGGGAGAAAATGGTGGCAGTTTCTTGGGGCTGGGTTCATGCCTTGTGAGGCGAGCTGTGAAGCACAGAGCGTGCTGCTGGCACCTCATCACAGGGACTCGGATGTTGGACGGCTGGGGCGATGGAGGCGCTTTCTTAGAGCTCTGAATTAGCTATTCACACACAGCAGACTGGGGTTTAATTGTTTTATTCCCCTTTTTACGTGGGTAAAAAAATCATTTATACTGTTGTTGGTTTGTGTCAAGTGTTCAGGCATCGCCTGAGTTTGTAACCTGAGAGGATCTGGGACGAGGACCCAAAATCATCTTGTTTTTTAGAAGTGGGGGGGAGACCTTGCTGGAGTGTGACCCGTCCGTGTCCCAGCTCCACTGGTCGGAGGAACTGGGGGTGCGGTGCTGGCATGGGCCTGCCCCAGGGCGCGGGTTTGTGCCCGTGGGTGAAACCAGTGGTGTTTGTGCCAGTCAAATTAAACTGCCTTAGGGGATGGAAAGGGGAATCGCCCCACCGGAGGGACAGAGACTGGCAGAGTATCCTGGCGTGTTCAGCCTCCCTCTCTGCTCTCCCGTCCTACGAGGAGGGAATTCCCAAAGACAGGAGGGCTGGGAGGCTCCTGAGGGGAACCTGCATGTCTGGTCCAGAAGCCCCCCCGGGATAGAGCCAGGAGATGGCCACCACAGGGCGACCACCCGGGAAGGGGGTGGGAGATGTGGCATCTGTGCTGCACGCTCCTTTTCCTGCGTGGGCATCCAGGCTTCCCGTGCTCTTCCATCTCTCAGCATGGTGGCAGACGTGCAGGCAGGGAACAAAGAAATTACTGTTTGAAATTCCTGGCTTTATTTTATTGATGCGCACTGGCAGTTGTAGGGCAAGGAAGAGGGAGCGAAACAAAGCAACCCCAAACATTCCCAGTGTGTGTTTCTGGCCCAGCACGTAGGTGGGATTTCTAGCAAGGTGAATTTCTGTGCTGCAGACCGAGCAAGAAGCACACCAGAATCAATATCCGAGTAGTTCAATAAAATCGGTGGGAATTTAATTTCAAGTCATTTCAAGCAATATAATAACTGGTCTTTCAGATGACTGTTGGGTGTTTTGTCTTTTGGGTTTTTGGTGGTGTTTGGTTTGGTTTTTGTTTGGGTTTTTTTTTCTGGTGTTTGTCAGCGTGCAACTGTAAAAATGTAGATTGAGCATGATGTAGTGCTTTGGTTTTGCAGTGGAAGTGTCGAGCCCAAGGCGGGTTCGCTCTGGAGTTGGGCAGCGAGGGCTGGAGACCCCATGATGGGGGTGGCTTGGCTCGGCGTGGCTTTCAGACCCACCAACGGTAGCAACACTTCTGCTTCCAGATTGCGATGCTGATTTCCTCACAAAGCAGCTTTTATATCCTTGCATGGTGTCATTAAGGTTTCTAGTCCCGTATCCCTGAAGATTCATGAAGCACTTTGGGGAGGAGCCCGTGACACGCTGCCCCAGCGGGGACCAGCCTGGAGAGCAGCTGGGGAGCTGGGTGTATCTCAAGCTGTTGCCTTCTCGGAGCCTGTCACAGGTTTAAGTAAGGCCAGGTGACACCCTGCTCTCAGTAGTACCTGTGTTAGTGTCTGTCCCTGTCCCCGGGCTTCTGGGGGCTGCCGATGGTCCCCGCTCAGGACCCTTCACAGGCTCGGACAAGCGCCTCTGCATTTGCTTGGAAGTTGGTGGGTGCTTCTGCAGAGAGCAGCTGCAGGTACCTGAGCCACTTGGTATCTTCATGAATATTTTTACAATCAAATTTAGGAAGATTCCTCATTTATCCTCCCCTTAAGATCCCAAACTAGCTGTTGTCTTGTTCGTGAGTGGCCCTAGGGGAGGTGTATCCTGCAGCATTTGCTGACTGATCTGGATTCGGCACAAGAAACGACACAGAAGGGAGGACTTAATATTTTGCTTTTTGGAAGGGAGCTGAGGCTGGGGCGGTGGGACAGGAGGGCAGTGCAGGAACCGAGTGATGAAATCACTGCCTTGTCCTCGGAGGCGGCAGGGCTTGGGGCTGAGCAGTCCTGGCAGCGGTCGCACTGCACGGGTAGGTTGTTTTCTGCAGCTAGACCAGAGCTGGTCGGTTTTTACCAAGGCTTGCCATCTTACCAACACCACTAATTTTATTTTTTTTTTTTTTTTAACAAAGTCCAGTG
Organism: Athene cunicularia; assembly: GCF_003259725.1. NCBI lineage: Eukaryota > Metazoa > Chordata > Aves > Strigiformes > Strigidae > Athene > Athene cunicularia. Next base: position 2,859,270 of record NW_020799122.1, on the reverse strand, counting down.
GATACTGTTTAGAAGATCCAGTCTGTGCTTGCCCAAGCACTGCTGGGCTGGCCAGCCCCTGAAGAAGGGCTCGATGATCCACTGGTCAGGTCCACAGTGCATCATGTTGCTTTTTAAGGGATTTTAAACGACCAAAACATTCCATTAGCCTTTACTACTCTTTTGTAAGGTTTTATGCAGTGAAAGTCATGATTTGTTTATACCACCTGAAAACACAAATGCAGCCCTTGCACCTCCGAAACTGGTATTTCCCTCCCAAGATTCTTAAAGCAGTTTTATCTGCAGTTCAGTTGCAATATAGTTATAAGGCAACACAAGGTGATGCCGAGTGCCAGCCCTACAGGAGCTGTGCTCTTGCAGCCTCTCTTGGCTGTGCAGCACGGTTACGTGCTGTGGAAATCGTTCGGATGTCTCGCAGACTCGTCGGTAAGCTGGCTGTGTCTGCTCCCCACCCTCCAGCCCGCTCCTGACCTCCTCTGTGTCTCAGCAATGTTATGTAAAACACAACGTTGCAGCATTAGCAATAGGAATATTTGTTTGGGGCACTTCACGGGGTGGTTCCCGCACCCTTGTGATCTCCCGAGCACATGTGCCCGTGGCTGAGGTGTTTGCTGGGACTTTGGAGAAGCTTTTGCTCTCGGTGTCCAGGTGATGGGCACGCAGGAGGTGGGTAGGGTGCATATGAATTGAATTGAGTGGTGCCACCCACCGGTATGGATGGACGTGTCAGTTTGGGGAAGGAAGGGAGAGATTTGCTTGTGATTTTTTGGGAAAAAAAACAAAACAAAACAAAAAAAACAAAACAACAAACCAAACCAAGTTCCCAGTGCTGCTTGCATTGCTCGGTGTCCCTGAGTGGTCAGGGCGTTAGGGGCTTCACCCTGGGACTCGCCAAGCTGTGGCATCGTGGAGAGGGATGGGTTTTGATCTGGTACTTGCAGAGGTGGGCAAATTCATGCCCACGCTGCTTTTCACCGAGACCTTTCTGCAGGTTTGCTGGAGGCACAGCTGGATGTGACCCAGAGGTGCTGGAGGCTTTGTGCACAGGGTGGCCACCTCTCTGTGGGCTTTCTGTGTGACTGCATCCCCCCCCCGAGCCGGTGGCCAGACTTCCTCGCCAGGGTCACAGCTTGCATCTCCACAAACCAAGCCAGTGATCGGAAATCTGCTCATTAAAGAGTTGTAAGGAGTTCTGTGCCCAGCACCAGATGTGTGGCATCCAGCAGCGTTCTGCGCCCTGACCCCGTGCTGCCAGTCAGCGTGTGCCGTGGCCACAGGCACGCTCTGCCCTGGAGCACCAGAACCTGGGGCAGCTGCTGATTTTTTTCCTTCTTCCAGTGTTGCATCCATTGCTGGTTCTCACTTTGGTCACCATTACGTGAATTTTGGAGCTGCAGGGGAGCCTGGTGCCCCATCTCCAGCACAGACGAGGATGTTGCTGGTGGGTTCCGCATCGATGTTTCTGCGGGTGAGAGGGCCAGGCGTTTGCAAACCCATTTGAGGAAGCCTTGATGAGGTGTAGCAAGGGATTGCTTGAAACTCATTAAAAGGTCTGCAAAGGAGAGGGTGGGATGGACTGGAGGATTATTATCCTGGGCTACTTCCAGGCTGGGTGTCCTGGGACCTGACAATACCCTGGAAAAGTGTCTGGCCCTGCAGCATCCTGAACAACAGGGGTGGAGTGGGGGGTGTGCGGTGTTGTATCCACAGTGCCAGAGTATCTGTAGGTACAGCCTGCTGTGGGAAGACTCAAGACCCAGCAAAATCACCTGAGCACGTACCCAGGCTAATGACGCTGCGACAGCCAACGCCACCAAGAAATGAGAGTCTGCAAAAATCTCCCCTAAAACCGTCATGTCTGTGGTCTAAGAACTTGCCTTGGTTGTTCTCCTGCCTGTTTCTGAGCACGGTTGGACAAACTCTGCAGGTTACCAGAACTTGTAGGGGGGAGGAACGGTCGCAGGTCTCTGTTAGGATTTCTAGACCAAGCGCAGCAGTTGAGCAGAGCCAGCTGCCTTGCCGAGCTCGCTCTGACGTGCAGGAGGCTGTTCTCTCCGTGCCTTGACTGCACAGATCGGGGTTTTGAATTTGAGACTTGGTTTTGTAGGTGGGGGGAAAAAAACCACCCACCCTCAAGGCTGAATGATGCCCTGTTGTATATGTCAGAGACGTGGGTAGTGCTGGCTGGACTATGTGTACTTTCCCCTGTGGTCCTGAGGATGCTACGGGCAGAGGCTGGGGACACTTGTTTTCTGGGGCACTTACCAGCGTTGGCACTGCATGGTAACGCTCTCGGGAGCACAGCCTACGCCGTGGATCCCGCCTCGTGCTTTCCTCCAAATCTGAGACTGTTACATCATTTGTGCGATCAGAAATAGATTGGTCTGAGCCTGTTGTCTTTCCCTGCTTCGTTGAAGTGTGTGGCTCCTGTGTTTTATTGTCTTGTGCAAAGGGCTGTCCCGAGAACCTCACTGAATTCCTTTTCGCAGTGTTATTTTAGTTCGGGGAAGGTTAGCTCAGGTTTAAACCACTTGGTTGTGGTTGTTAAGTCTTAGTGACATACTAAGCATTTAATATCCAAGTGCATTAGCTTCCCACCCACATCCCCCGTTGGAGATGGGTTGAGGGAAATACTCGGTGCCCACACCTAATAGGATGCTGCTCGGCATGCTCCTAGAAATGGCTTCCTCCTGGACCTCTCCTTTTGATGTGTAGTTCCTGACCTAATTAGGCATGAATGATGGCATTAGCGGAGATCTTGTGACTGCACCAGACAACACCTAATCCCTTGGAGAGATGTCGGGAAGATTACGGCCTGCGGGAGGGGACACCTTCTTGTGTGGTGGGGACGTGACAGCGGTGGCACGGTCTTAATGAACCCCCAGTGCTCTTCACAGGGCTCTGCAGGCACCGAGGCCAAGCGAGTAACCCAGATAAACCAGTGTTCCCAGTAGGTGGTGGCAGTCAGGGCATGCCCCGGTGCTGCCACCTCCGTTCGGGGGTACCTTGCGGCTCGGCGCGGCTCCCTGCGAGTACGGACGGGAGAATTCGCCTGAATTGCTGCAGTACGTCTAATTGTCTCACATCTTCATTTCCAGGTCCTTGCTTAACTTGTGCAGTACATCAGAAGCTCTTGTGAAATGTAATGTGCTGGAGCATCAGCACAGGAAAAAGCTCTGCCTTCTGTGAAGCCAGACTGTTGCAGCGTAATTTGTTTTGTAAGATTTTGAAAGGCAGTGTTGCAATCTGTAACAGTAGAATAGTGGGAAGATGGTCAGGTGGTTCTTGGGACTTCAACAGACAGATTTCATGTCTGTGTGTTTTTGCAACACCTTTCTATAAAGGGAAACATAATTTAAAATATGATTACTTAGTGTTGTAACAGTCTTCTCAAACGTTTTTGCATTATGCAGAGATCATTATCAGAGGCTGATATTAACTTGCAAAGAATATTATGCAAATCATTCTCCTGTTCTTCTAAAAAGAAATTTCCTTCATAATGCAAAGCGTGACAAAAAAAAATTGTGCAGAGGCTTTTGGCAAAATTACATTCAGAAGATGTAACAGTTTTTCTGCTTACTAGCACAATCCATTTGTGCCTTTCTACTGGATTTTCTCAACTCAAAGCTGATAAAGGATGAATTTTAAAATGAGGGCTGGGGTTGGGGGGAAGAGTATTGTACCTCATGGGTTCCGGAATAGACAGGGAGGCTTTTCGTGTTTAGATCATTGTTTCAAATCCGTACTGATAGTCATTACAGGCTCTGTTAGTTTTCAGCTATTCGTCGCTCTCGGAAATTATTTGGTGGTGTGTCCAGCGGGCAGGGGCGCACAGCATCGCCCGCACCGTGAGCAGCGGCGTGGAGGTGCTTCACTTAAATACGTTTCGCAGTGTCAGGCTCCCCAGATATCCCATATTACACATTTATTGCACTGTTACAGCTCGGTACTGTCCTCGTCCTGAATGAGGGGCGCTGCCTGGGTGATGGGAGGTTGGACCACGGACACCCACGGTGGGACGGGGGGTCCTGCCCCGAGGGGGGGGTCCAGCCTTGGCATCTTTTTTGCATTTCTCTGAGCATCAGCACGTTCCTGGAGGAGATCTTGGCCCTGGCTGAAGTCATTGTGGATTTTGCCACTGACTTCATCCCTCTTCCTTTTTTTTTTTTTTTTTGTTAGAAACTGGTTGTATCAGTTCAGAGCTGCCCCCTTCTAATTTAAAAACCAGACTCTACTAAAATCAAGAGGATTGTTTTATATGTATCAGCTATTATGCTCTTATTATGGATTGATTGACAAAACTAGACCTTAATAAGTATTGTAACTGGCTTAAATGACTCAAATATTTAGAGGCTGTGGATCACAGTCAGAGTTGGAAAGGCTCATTCACTGTAGAACCCCATTTTTCAGGCACTTAAGATCATTTTGAAGAACTGTAGCCTTTGTCCCAAATTTTTTTTTTTAGGCATTTCTCAATACAAATGTGATTGAGAAAAGTCAGTAATATTCAGAGATATATATTGAATTATAGCATCAGAAAATGGCAGAGAGAGTTTTCACCGGCATGGGAAATTTTCAGACTTCTTTTTGTGTCTGGTTAGATAACTCAATATTTTAAAATCAAACCAAATTAGATAAATAAGCTGGAAGTTGTAGTTAGCATTCGTCAAGCAACTTAGGCTGGATGTTCAGGCATTGACTGACTCCACCTCTAGCTGCAGGGTTTCCCTGTTATGAACGGGTGAATACTAATCCTTGTTTATTCTCTGCTGCAGAGAAACAGATTCATCGGTAGTTTTCGATCCTGAAAAGAAGCCCTTGGTGAGAGCGGGGTTGGAGCACCCTGGGCGGGTGGATGTATCTGTGCACGACGGTGCCCGCCTGGGTACCACTCTTTGTATCTTGTGGCAGCACAAAGTACCAGATTTCCGTGGCACAGAGGAGAACTTCTAATAGCCCGAAAGTGGCCCCAGGGTGTGGTTGCAATGTGATAATTACAGCAGTGAGGGATTACAGGAGTTGGCTGTGCCCTGGGCATCTCCTGGTATCCTGCTCCCCCTGGGATGAGCCGCTGGTTGAGTGTGGAGATACACGCTGGGACCCACGGAAGGACTTACTGGGGAAGGACGACTTTGCACTTTTTTAGAGATTGGGTGGAAGGATGAATCGAAGTAGTGAGGTGTTCTAGACATGGTGGCAGAAGGGAATCTTTTTATCTCCTGCATTTCTTTGTTTCCTGGGTGTTTCGTCGTGCGGACTTGCTAGAGGAGAGGTGTTAAGCACGTTTCTGCTAATCTCTTTCTGGTACCCTCTTGAAAATGGTGATGCTGCCAAATGAAAAGCAAATATTTAGCTGTAAACTTTTTTTTTTTTTTTTTTTTCCTTTTGACTGTATTGGGTTCTCCCAGAATACAGGCTGAGCAGTGACCAGCAGCCATCCCACCCAGAGCCTCTGTCACAGCCCCTGGGGTTGTCCTGGCTGGGCTCCGTCCTCAGAGGTGGCTGCACTGCTGGACTCTGCCTGCCCCGCTGTGTGCGTGCCCAGGGCTGGGTTTAACTGGGACAGCAGGGTGATCTCTCACGCTGGACAACTGATTTCTCTTTTCCCATGTTCCCTTTGTATTTCCAGTCGGAAATATATCCAGGAATATTTCCTATCGATGGGGTACGGTGAGTTTTGTTCCCTTGAACTGCTGCAGCACTTAGGAAATTAAAAAAACCCCACCCAAATATGCCTGTATATAAATAGCTGTTCTTTTCTTTTTCTTTTGAAAAAGACTGTAAATGCAAAGATCAGGAGTGCCGTATGGCAGCGGGCTGCAGCGTGACCGGCGTGGTGATGCAGGACCGGCACCCGCGGGAGAGTCTGGGCACCCGTTCAGGGCACCCTGCTCCCTCCACGTGAGTCACGTATTTCCCTTTGGGAACCTGTCCAGTGCTGGGGCAGAAGGCTCAGAAGAGCTTGTGAAATTTTCTAGACCCTAAATTATTCTTCCTGCAGGTAAGCCCAACCTCTGTGAAGGGCTCCAGCATGAAGAAACAGAATTTCTTTGGGGTTTATAGGACATCTTAGAAGAGCATTTGCAGTGCTAATCATCAAGCTGCTTCCCTTTGTTTTCCCCCCTTTCCCAATTAACCTCATACTAGACAGTGCATCCAGCAGTGGCTTTTATCCTCTGCTGCTCTTTGCCAGGTTTTATATTTCTACCTGCCTCGCTACAACCACGTTCTTGCCATCATGCATTAATAAAACCAAAGCAGAGGCCAGCGTAATCATCTGCTGGAGGGAAACTCTGCCCAACAGAGAGAGTGAAAATTGCAAGTGGTTATGTAAATTGTGGGCAAGGAAAAAAAAAATAAAAAAAATTCAAACCAGGTTTAATTTGTGAGTATGTGTCTCAGAAATAAGTTACAGTAATGCGTAGCGTGGGTTATTCTAACGTGCATTGTGGGCTCGATCTTCTGCGAGCGTGATGCTAGCTCATGGATGTGGAAGCAGATATTACATACAACCTTGAAGAATCTTGGAGGACATAAAAGTTTTAATTAAAAATCCGCCTTGGTTGAGAGTATTTTGGTTTAGTATGAATGTCTTCATTTCTTTTGAAAAAGAATTAAATGAAACCCTTAGTATTTTTTTTTTTATTCCTGCATATTTATTCTTGAAGTTGAAGCATTAGAAAATAATTGAGTAAAACAAAATCCACAAGGCTTCAAATTACCTCTAGCTTAATGTTTTATTTAAAAGGTTTGCTAACTGACATTCTTTATAATGAATTAGGTCACGCGGCTCTAAAGAGTGTTGTGGGTTTTCTTTTGTACATTTAAATTTGAGGCTGCTTCCCTCGAAACTTGGGCTCTGCTGCCGTGAACCACCATACGGTTGTGACTCCCCGGCTCGGGGAATCTCGCTCTAATTATTCTCAATCACACTAGTGCAAATGAATATATCCATGTTTGGAGGATCGAAGCCGTGTTGTCATGGCAATCTCCGTAAGGTCATGAGAAACTCATGGATATTGTTCGCCGCCTCTCCCGGGAGACCTCTCCTACCTTTGCAAAACTATGGATTTATTTGGCAGGGTTGGGTGATAACTTTAAAGCACAATTTTGTAATGGTTTGGCTAAAAGGATTCGCTGTTTCCTGCCGGGTTGCTGAAGGCACCGCGGTTCAGGTGAAGCTGACTGTGGGCTGTGGCTTGTGGCTCATGTGCCAACTAGTCATCTTCCTTGGGGGGCTGCAGATCCCGAGTCAGTACGTGGGTCTGGCTTGCTCAGGAAGGTGGGATCCCTAAAAACCACAGGGGCAACAGAAGGGACCCATTTGGTGGGCACTGGTTGATGATGCTCGGTGTGCTGGGACAGGCTCTGGGTTTTGTTGGGAAAGAGTTTGCTTACGGGCAATTAAAAACAACCCAAACCAACAAAACCCAAACAAAATCCTCCAAAAAAATCCAACCCCGCAAAAAAAAGACAAACCAAAAACCCAAACCAACTCTTGCTTTCTTCATTTCAGGAGGCGCTGCTAGCTGGAGCAGTAGCGATAGGGACCCTCAGAGCTGCCCCTGGGGGGTGTCACCCCAAGCCTGTCCCGTCTGTGGCCGCGCAGGGAGCGGTGATGGTGCTGAGCGCCGCGGTCACGGCAGAGGAATGCGGGCAGTGAAATGCGGGCATGGCTGGGCTGCAGCTCCCCGGACCGAGTGTACCCACGCGTCGGGCGGGGGGGATTCATGTCAGAAATATGTGAACAGTAAACACTGGGAGAAGTGGCAAAGGCAGCGAGGGGATGTTTGCTCAGCCCTGTTTGGGCAGAGCTCTCCTCTCCTCAAAGAGATCACGGCAAAGTCACAGGATGGTTTTATTCGGGTTCTGCAAGGTAAGAACTTGGTACCAAAGTGCATCTACGTGGGTGCGCAGCAAGAGGCTTTATGGATGCAAGTGTGAGTCTCTGAACTTTTGTGAACTGCTATTTGTGAAAGGTGCTAAATCTTAAATTAGAGTGAAAGCTAAATGGAAAAAAGAAAAAAAAAAAAGCGTAAAAGCAATCCGAAAGGTTAGTTCATTTTGTTTAATAACACGTATGGAAACCTTTTGCTTGTTTGGTTTACAGCAGCAGCACCGATGACTTTAGCAAACATCTTGTGTAGTGGGACAAACGAATTCACTAAAATTGGCATTTAGCAACTCTTGGTTTGGGTGATCCGTGTAGTTGTGGGTTTATGGTTTTGTATTTCCAAGTTCTTTCTGTTTTTTTTAAAAAAAAACAACAAACAGCACAGACAAAACAAACCCCAAAGTCAGTCTTATTACTAGAGAGCCATTAAAGCATTTTAATTTGCAGCTAAATGCATGTTAAATCTGCTTTTGCAAGCCCAAAGAAGTTTATATATACAACCCCCATCTTCCTTTGAGCCTTTAGACAGTTTAGCGCACACATACACAAATTTTTTACACGCGGGTTACTTGGTTTGGAAGATCTGACGTTATTTAATGATCGATACCAATACTCTACACAACGGCATGAGATCCGTATTTAAAATTAAAAGAAAATCTTTAGTTTTGTTGGCTATAGAAGAGACGTGGCTACACCTCTCAGGGTACGTTATACCTGTTACCTACACCTCATTGCTTCTGGTTGCTGCATCTTTCAAGACTTTGAACCTTGCCAGGCTTGTCCTCTCACACCCAACGTGCACTCATGCATCAGAGGAAGAAAACAAGTTTTCACGGGTTTTTGCACCTCGCAGGTGTGTGCAGACCGGTTCGCCCTTCCCGTGCAAGGCCTGGCTTGCAGAGCCCTGGGGTGCCCTGGCACGGGGGACCTGCACATGGCAGGGGACGCCCCGAACTGTCAGCTCTGCCCTGTGACTTGTCTGCCCATCACGGGGTCCGTTTCGACCCGCCTTTCCCTAGAACTTTACCAACGTGTCAGATTAAAGGGTTTAAAATCAGAATTTTAGGTTGTTACTGTGAGTCAAAGAAGCGCTTCCTAGTTTCAAGGGTAGATATGAGTTGGGTTTAAAAAAACCCAACAAAACACTAAGCAAGTGGGATTTATTAACCAAAGGCCTATTTACATGTAAAGAATTATTTTAAATGGTCTGTCTTTCTCTCTGCTTTCTGCAGAGGCCAAGCTGAAAACGAAGCTGTTTTTCTCAGCTGACCTTCAGGCACATGGGCTTTCTCACTTACTGCTGCCTCGGCGTCTGCACGCACGCACCAGGGGTTAAGCCCTTCGTCTTGGCACCTGGAGTATAATCTGTTAATACTTCCAGGTCTTCAGGACTTGCGGAGAAGCCCTCTAAACAGCAACTTCAGACCTCTTCTGGCTTGTAGACCCAACACCTGGAGAAGTGGCCGGCGAGCTGCTGTCCCATGTGAGGAGCTCGGTGTGTCTGAGGAGGTTAAAAAAGGCACGATGGAGCCTTTTATTCTGGGAAAGCAATTAACTGCAATTCCTCCAATATTTAACTTCGCTTTAGAAACCTCCCGTTATCCCTCATGTTGGCTTTTGTCGATCGTCTGGTTGACTAACACGTTCCTTTCAGCTTTGGTGACAATAACGTGTGAGTAAGCAGAATATCCAAATTTCTGAACAGTGGCTCGTGGCAATTTCCTAATTTCCTGAGTGAGTGCTGGCTTTTTGGGGTTTCATTCCTGTGCCAGAAAGACTATTTGCTCATACAAAGTTCTTCATTGTAATAGGAAAAAAAATCAATTTGATTACTTTCATGTCAGCATGCATGTCTAATGGCTTAGAAGTTATTGCAGCCATAAAATATACAGTATCATTTCTCTCTCACTCTGAAATTTGACAGGATTAATATAGTCAGCATGAAATCTTAGTCATAAAGTCGACCATAAGTGATGGTAAAATTAGCTGCTGAAATCGTCTGCTTATGGAAAGCATCTTCTGTTTTTCCTTCTGGGAAAAAATATCAAGGGGCTGGCGTGCAGATCGGAACGGGAGCTTTCTGCATTTCAGGCTCTAATACAAATATGCCCGTTTCATCTCTCGCTCTTCTACCGAGAGAGATGGCGAGTTCTGTTCAGCTCTGTGATGTCCCACGTAGCCGGGAGAGCAGTTTTACAACCCGCTCGTGGTCTGGCTGCGCAGTGGAGGGGGTGTTGGGGCTGGGTCTCGTGCCCAGGACAGCTGTGATGGGGGGATCGTGGCTCTCCCGCATCCCACCCTCCGCTGTAAGTCATTCCCTGTGTGAGCTGAAGTGAGGTATGTTGCAGGGCTTGAAAAGCATCTCCTCTTTCAGACTTCGGGTTAGAAGCCAGGGGGTTGTGGTGTGGCCCTTTGACGGCGTGTGTCCTTCGACAGCAGCTGATTTGCCTGCCCGCGATGGAGTGAATGATGCCCCAATTTATCTTGTGTGGTCCAAGCCTTGTCGTGGTTGAAAAGCTGCTCCTTTCCATGGCTCGGTGTTCAGGTGAGGTTGGAGGGAGGTGAGGCCCAGGTAAGCTGAGCTTTGCCCATGGGCTTCACCCCTGGATTTTGATGGATGCTCTTCCTTCTCGGTGCAGCCAACTAGAAAGTTGGTCACCGGCTGTCCCCCTCACGCAGGCCCCTTGGGAAGGGGATGACCACCTTCGTCAGGGTGGGAGAAGTGCCTCGTAGGAAGCTACCTTGCTGTGAGCTGAGATTAAGAAACCTCTGCTCAGCGCTGAGTTTCCTCCTGCCAAGGGACCGTGCTGGGTGCCAGCGGAGGAGCCCCGCGGGTGGCCGGAACGGCGGCTCCTTCCTGCTCACCCGCCTCCAAAACTGCCCTTGGAAGTGGAGGTGAAGCCCTGGGAATTAGGCAGGGGGATGGTGGCTGATGTGTAAACTTCACCAGCCCAGCCTTTGAAATGTTTTTATTTAAGGACATCTCATTTCAGCTGTGTTGCGTAAGGTGCCCGTAGCTGTTTTTTCTGCTTGTGAAGCTGTTTTCAGAAAAAAGTAATGAGCTGGGTGCTGGTATCTTTAATATCAACGTTGAAATTAATCCAGGGGAAGATACCATCTTGCATCTGGGCGTCGTTTACCCATCCCATAAGGTCCAAGACCAGGGTTTCGTTGCTAACTCTTGGCCTGTTTGGCTTTGCAAGGGGACATTTCTCCTGCCTCTTGAGCAAAAGCGTGCAGGGTTTTACTTCTCATGGGGGGCTCAGGGGTCCCTCCCGTGCTATCCAGATGCTCCTGCCTCTGCTGGAAGCTGTCGTCCTGCTGGTTTTGCATGTTCTGCCTCCTTTGGCAGCCCGTTGTGAAAAGTTAATATCTGGTCATTGGTTTTGGCCGCATCTCCAAGGCAACTTCATTCATACGCCAGCTCCGGGTTCATACCGATCCGGACATGCCTAGATGACTAACTCTCATCTCCTGTTACGCTGTCCCAGAAGAGTTGTTAACTCCTTTGGCCCAGGTAGGTGGTGAAACAACAGGGAATGGGCAGACAGAGCAGCTGGGTGCCATAAACACCCAGCAAAAGCCAACTTGCTCTGTGCCCTCTCCATCCTTTCTGCTTTGGTTTGCTTCCCAGCACCCCGTCCAGCCTGGAGAGCAAAGAGCTCGTCGCTGTTTAAGATCCCTTTCAGTGCAGAAAGTTTGTTTCTCCTGAAATTATTCTGCTTCGTTATCCTTTCATTTGGGCAGAATATTGCCTTTGAGATCTAAACTTACTGAAAAATTGCAATGGAAAAAAAAAAAAAAGAACGTGGCCGCACGCTAGCAATCCACTGTGAATTGCAGCTAAAATTTAATTTTGCATTCCATACAAGCCGAGGGGGGATTTTTCTCCAAGGGGCAGGCGATGCAGCGAGCCCACCGCATTCCTGGTGTGTGCTGGGGGTCCGTGAGCCCTGCGAGATGGAGCTGTAACAGGTTAAACGTGGAGAGGCCCGGCGCTGCTGCAGTGCCTGGTCCCTCGCTGGTGTGCCTATTTCTGTATGGGTTTGTCAGATACAGATTTACAGCCCCCAGAGACTCCTTTTGATTCTTAACCGAAAGATGTAGGAAGGAGGAAAATGAGCCAAACTCGTTTTTTTTTTTTCTCTGTTTGTTTCTCTCGTGGCAGTGCTAAGAGGTTGCACCGGATGATGGTATGTCCTTACCATCTCCCGCAGTGCCCGGTGACTCCCCGTCGGGGCGAGGGGCCAGTCCCCGGCCCCGTGCTGAGGTTTGACCGTGGGGCTCCTCTTCCAGCCTGAGCCCCTGGGAAGGAAGGAGCGGGGCTGGGAGAGGGGCAGAGCAGGTCTAGCTCACACTGTCACCAGGCAAAGCTCGGCTTGAGCTCGAGGAGCATCGCGAGGATGCGACTGCGCTCTTCCCATGGTGCGTTTGGCGTGGCTCGTGTGTCCGACGAGGATGTCTTTTCTCAGGGTGGTTTGGTAGGAGCGTAGGCACAGGTAGGAAAAGCACATCAAGTTTTACTAGTCACGTTCACGCCCTCCTTCCAGCCTAAGAGGGGTATCGCAGCAGAAATCGCGGGTCAAGCTAGCCACGAGGATCACTAAGGTGTACAAACTTGACACCCTGTTAATTTTTTAATGCCTCACGGGTTTTGGGGAGATCCGTTACACTGAAACATCAGGCAGAGAATTAAACACGTTGGGAATATGAACCTGCCGTGGCTCGTGACCGTGCCTGAGCGGCCGGACGAGGCCGCTGACCGTGGCGGTGGTGGCACGATGCGGGAGAGTTAGAGAAATAGTGGAAGGATTACCCCGAGGACCCGGGGTGCGCCTTGGTCGGAGGCTGTTATCCCATGCACCACGCACGAAACCCTCTGTCTCACCAACCTCCTTTCTCCAGGTGCTGCCTTCCCTTCCTAGAGAAGAAAAACTACTGGAGAACTGTTTGAAATGTAGCTGCTACAACTCTTAAATTTTAATAATAGATTACCATTAGTATCAGCCTTATATAATGCACACCTCATTATTGCTTACTCGGAATAATTTCGCAGCCTCCTTATAGAACCTTGGAACTTTATTTGCTGAGTATAAAATATGCAGAAATGCATGAATAGTTTTAAGACTTGGTACCCTAAACTAATACGGCGTGCTTTTTTTTTTTTTTCCCCCTGCACCATGATTGAAGTCAAATTAACATATTTACCTTCAGTGCTCCCAGGAGTAGCATTAAAAAATTCAAGAGGTGATTCAGAATAGTCTCCCGATTTACTGTGTTTAAAGCTGGATTTCATTTCTCAATAAAACCGTGCAAACACTTGACTCCCTTTCAGCTTTGCAGCCTCTTTCCTCCCTGTGCAGGTTCTTGGACTTATCAACAGATGGTAGCAGTATTATTACTGCCGCGTTCCCAAAAGGAAGCTTTTTATTTTATTTTATTGGTTTTTCAGGATGGGGGAGAAAGCAGGGATGGAGAAAAAGGGAGGGAATGAGTTATAACAAATAGCGCAGAAGCTTAGCTGCTATTTTAATCTGAAATAAGGAAAAATATTGAGCGTGATTTTTGTCTTGCTGCCTGCGAGCGCTGGTTTGCTGGGTAATGCTGGTTACATTATCATGCTCTGCCTCAGTTTATCTGCGTGTGATAACGGTTTCCTAGGGCAAATCATGAAGCTTAATTTTTGCTATATGTTGACATCTTACCAGGAAGAAAAGCTGTGTAAATGCAGGAGTAGGAAATGGAAACGGTTGCTTTATTGCCCGGCGGTTTCTTTATTATTACCGACGATTACCCAGGAGCTGTCCTGCCTGTGCTGTGATTTATCCCTACAGCTACAGGATGCTGCTCCTATAGCTCCCAGGATTTCAGACCCCATGACAGTCGGGTTCAGGGGTGCACATTCATGCCCTGAAGCCCGAGGCTGTCCCACCTTTGCCTCTGCCATGGGCTCCTCGGGGAGAGCACTGTCTCTAGGGCACATCAGTGCTGCAGGGAAAGCTTTGACCCCATCAGTTTTCCTGGCCGGGTAATAAATATTCTGGGGAGAGGGTCTGCATCAGGAGCCCTTTGCTCAGTTGGGGTGAGTTGGTACCCCCTGAGCGGGACAACTCTGCCTCAAAATATTGTTTACCGTGGACTAGATACTGCAGCAGCTCTTTTCTTCCACGCCTGCTCCTAGATTAGGAAGTTATTTCAGCAGATGTTGTTTCCTAAGAAAATGGGTTAATGCTTGGTGGTTAGAACAGTGTGGCAAAAAAGCTTATTTGTGTGAGGTTTTGGCTAATTGCCTTGCAAGTGTTACAGAGCGTTGCAGCAAATTTCCTGGATTTCGCAATCGTGATGGTTCTGGTCTAACTGGCCAGAAAGATTTTGAAAAAAATACACAAATAAATGGAAAAATAGAGGCAAATCACTGGCCGCATTGCTGTAAAAAGCTGAAGGGTCTTAAGTCTGGGGTGAAAAATCTCCAGGTGTCTGAGCAAGTAGTTGAGTGCTTGGGCTGAACAGATCTCAAGAGTTTTATCGTCTTTCAATTGAGGAAAGATGGATGTTGCTCTGGGGCAGGCCAGAACAAGCCCCTCTTAGAAATAAGAAGTAACTCCCAGGCTAAGAGTTCCCTGGGAGAACTGGGGCGTTTTTCCTTCCCGGTTCATGGGAATGTCTTTGCAGGGTGGTTGTGTGGGCGTGCAGCCACCCCGTGCTGCGAGGGCAGGGACCTGGGGAGGTGGCGGCTCCCAGCTCTGATGTGGAAGCTCTTTCTCAGCATGGCAAGGCTTCGTGGGCCATATTCCCTTGGGTTTTTTTTCCTGGGAGGTGAGTGTCCAGGTGCTGGGGGGGCTGCCTGGGGCTGCTCTGGCCCCGCTCTGCCAGCGATGTGCTTCAGGGACGATGCTGCTGAGCCAGGGTTACTCTTTGGGGTCACCCCGTTCTGACGTGCACATGGTCCCCAGCCCCACTGGGGCTTTTTTCCACACCTACTCCTACGTGGCGAAGGACCAAAGCTTGTTCTCTGGGTTCCCCAATTTGGGGACAAGCAAGGTGGCTGCCGCCAGCACCCCACGCGCAGCCGTGCTGCTCCACCTCCCTCTCCGCCGGCTCCTCGGGAGCTGGGGCGCTGCACTGGCAGGCAATAAAAAAAAAAAAGGAGGGGAGATGTATTTACAAAATGCAGCTGTGGGAGGTACTGGTGCAGGTGAAAGCAGAGCCTGGCCTGAGAAACGGGGTTGGTTTATGCTCGATAACGTTTGTGCGATTCCTGCTGCTCCGTACCGTGACGGTCGCGTCGTGCATCTCGCTGTCGTGATGCCACCTCAGTGGGGAAAGCTGCCTGGCCCCGGTCTTGTCCGCTGGCATCCCAGCTGCTGGCAGCAGGGCTGCTCCCCTCACTGCCTCGGCTCCTGGGTGCGGGTCCCACCCGGGGCCGATGGAGGTGGAAGCAGCCCGGAGCCGGGAGGACAAGAAGGGAGTTGCGATCCGCACGCAGTGAAGCCAGCAGTTCAGTTCTTCCTGGCAGGTGTGCAGGGAAATGCAGATCAAGTGTTGCTATTTCTAAGAGCATCACTCGAAAAAGACTTTTACCACGTCGAAAAGCGCGATGGGGATGCGCTGCGGCTGGCGGGGCGGGAAGGAAACCTCGGGCTCTCTCCTGGGCATCTCCACACTGCCCGCCCTGGGGGTGCTGTGGGGAAGGGTGGCCACAGTGCCACCCTTCAGCCAGCCCTGCCGTCCTCTGCCGCAGAGAAAACCTATTTCTGGGCCAGAGCCCCCAGGGCCACGTGCTGGCACAGCCACGGGTCGGGGGCTCGCGGCGTCGGCCAGCGCCGCATCCCCACGCGGCGGGATAAATCGCTAATTAGTTTCCATCTGAGCAGCAACATAAACTGGGAATAAATGGACTTGGCTTCATAAACTTAGCGCTTAAATATTTTCCCAGGCAGGAAAAAAAAAAACATTTGCTTTCCATGCAAAACATATAAATCTTGGAAAAGTTCCCAAAGTTGCGTGTTTAACTGTTCAGATCCGTGCCTTTGTAGAATAGAAGTGGTTATTCCCCTGCATAATTATTTTTCTTTTTAAAAGGAAGCTGAAATGTTTGCGAGGAAGACATTTTAAGCGACTGCTGGGGATGAACAAGAGTGAAGGGAGAGTCAGGTTTAATGATGATTGCTTCACTTTGCTTTATCGCTGTTGGAAATGAAGCACCTTCTCCTCATCCCCCCCCCGCAAAGACTAACCGCAAATGCTGCTTTTATTGTTGTGTTTTGGGGCTGTTTCTGCTTCTCTTACGAGTTTTATTGAAACATGTATCTGGTTGCTAGTTTTCTTTTTCATCCTACCGAAATACAAGAGCTGTTACTGGAGTTTATTTAACGCGATGGAGTCTTTGCATAGTTAAAATTGCAGATGCTGTATAAAACCCAGGCTCTCTCCTTCCTTCCCAAAGGCCCTGGTGCAGAAGATGCTGCACGTCGGATGCTCCTTTATTTACCCGGTGTGGGAGGGACGGGGGCAGGAGCAGCCGCCTCCAGCCAGGGCAGCGCGTGGGGAGGAAGGGCCGTCGGTGCTTCTCGCCCCTTTTCCGCTTGCTGCGGTGGCAGATGAGGGGTGCCCCTGGGAAACGGGGGGCTGACACCCAACGTGGGGGCTTCTGCCTCCGGCCACTGGCACCACTCGCCCAGGATGGAGATTTCCAGAGAGGCAGGTGAGCTTTCTGCGAAGATCCATCAGTTATTTCCTGCACTGCCCCTCCCTCGTGTCCACGCCACGAGAGACCCCACTTCAACTGTGTAAATACACACAGAGCATAGATTTATTTTTGTGTAAAATCGCTGTTTTGTGTAAAAATCACTCTTTTGCATAAAAATCACTGTTTCACATAAAACCCCCAAGGAGATGCTGTGGAGACCCGTTGCGGCGGCTGGTGTGATGCACAGCTCGTGTCAGCATCCTCCTGTCCCCGTCCTGGGGGTGGGCAGTGGGGGAGCAGCACCCCCAGCCCTGCCGTGGCACGGGGGTGGGGACTGGCGATGGAGAAGCAGGTCTGTGGTGGCTGTCCTGCCTGGAACAGGGCAGCTTTGGGCGTGAGGACAAGTGAAATGAGTTTGGTGGTCTCCTTATTTGATGGACTGTCAAAACGAGATTGGGGGGGGGGCTTTTCTCAGAGCTGGGATAAGGTGGGGTTGGGAATTTGCCCAGGAGACAGCAGTGCACTGGAGGAGGCTTTCCAGCACGTTGGTCCTTCGTGAGCACCATGAACAGAAAGAAGCTAGAAAATAAAAACACACAACAGTCTCCTGTGCAGAGAAAAAAAAAAAAAACCAATAACCACCATGCAGCTTCTCTCCATGAGGCCTTTCTGATGCTTCACTGTCATTAATAGTCACAATTCCAGAGCTAGAAATGTTTAATTTATTTGTGTTCTCCTAACACCTTTCTGTTTCATAACAGTAATCACCTCTCCCGGTTTGGCCGGGAGGCAGCGGTGTCTGCCGCGCTCCCTGTAATCCAGGAGTGAATCAAAGCAACTTTTTACAAAACAAGATTCTCTCGCTGTTGCAAAAGAGCTTTGGGGAAATCTGGTTTTTGTGGTTAAGGATCTTACTCTGATGCACAAGGAAAATTATGTGTAGCTTTTATTTGGCCCAAAGGATTCTTACAACATTATCCGTATTTCCTTTAATTTGTGGGATTTCTAGTAAATGGGCTTAAAAATAGGTCCGGGCAAGATGCCAGGGTACATACGAACAGCAAAAAAGCTTTGCAGGCTGTGAGCAGCTCGCTTTCACTTCTCCCTCGGCGCGGGCTGGGGGGCCGGAGCAAACGCTCACCTTTTGGGGTTAAGTTTAATGACGTCTCTGGAATTCTTTGGAAGTTGCTATTGCGGAAAAGATCCTTTAACTCTTTGATAGAACCAATGCAATATTGCTGAGCTGGACACAAGCCTGGAAAGGGAGCAGGACGAGCTGTAGTGCCAGGGGAAGACAAGAGGATGGGGGACCCCAGGGGGGACCCTCACACAAGTCCTTGGACCCGCTCACTGATGGGATCTGGGAACCCTGGAAACCCGGCGTACAAGTAGGGGCAGAACACGGCAATTATACTTTTTATTTTTTATTTTTTTATTTCAGCTTTTCATTCTCAGAAGCCTCTATAAGCCTTTTGTAAAATGGGAAATATCTAATAAGGGAGGGGCTGTGGCTGGGAGCTGCACTCCCAGCTGGGGCGACTGTTGGGTGCCTGGCTCCCTTTGGTAATGTTTAGCTAGCTCTTTCTTCAAAATCAGTCTTGGTTCAAGTGCCTTAAAAATACATTTTTCCCTGGGGACAGCCACCCACAAAAGCCTTTCATTAAGATGTATTGCATTTACGCAGCTGGAGTCCCAGAGGTAAAGGGAAGGTAAAGGATGCTGGCCGTGCCGTGCAGCAGCCAGCCCGCCTTGCTCCATGTTCCTCTGCTGGACAAGGGCGCCTTAAGGCTTCCCGAAATGTGTGAATTTTGTCCTACTTCTGCAAAATTTGCTTCATTAGATTTTAATTAAATCTTTGGGCATAAATCTGTAAAACTTTGAGTCCCGCGGATGCTGCGCCTCTCTGCTGTGAGTAGCTTCTTGGGAGGCGAAGAGGAGGAACAGGGAGATGGATGAAGAGGAGGAAGGTTTTGAGCTTCCTGGGAGCAGCAGCAGCAGCGTGTTGGGTCGGTGCAGCGGGCAAGGAGCAGCGTCTCAGTGCAGGGAGGTGCGGGAGCACAGCAGCAGGGCCAGGCCTGGGTTGGGGTCACAGCAGGTCCCTGTGGGTCATGGCCGTGATGATCCCACCTTGTTGGGAACGGCGTGTGGGTCCAAGCTCTGCTTTTGAAATAAAAACCCGCACTTTCACATGTTGGTGGTGATGGACTTCATAAAATCAAAAGGATCCCCATGCTCAATGCAGAAGCAAGCTTGTTAAAGGGAAATTATTTACGCCATTGGCAGTAGCGTACGAATGACACTTTTTTATCTGAGCAAATCGAGTTGCTTTACAGGTATTAAGTCTTCTGACGCCTCTGCGGAGTGGGGGAATGTGGTTGATTTGGTTGTACGGGTGAGGACACCAGGCTCATCTCTACCCCCCTGAGCGCAGCCTGGCTCCCTCCTGTGCCGCCCCAGGACCACGCTTTTCCCCAGAAGTCGATAACTTGAGAGTCGTGTGGGAAGCGACCTCCCAGGACGGTGGGGGCTGGGGGCTGCAGTCCCCGGAGCATTAACCACACCGCCCAGTTCCCTTTCTGCAGGAGGCAGGGGAATTTGCTGTAGGGATAACGGCCAGGATGGGTCTGGAGGGCACCCAGCTCCGAGCCTTTCCATCGGATGGCATCACCAGCAGTTCAGTGTTTCTGGAGCCTTTTCCATGGGCCTGATGCTGGTGGGTGCTGGTGCCGGTGTGGGAACGCTGCGGGGCAGCACCCACCTTCCGGGGGTGTTTCTTCCACGTTTCAGGAAAAAGCAGAGCAGTGAAAAACGACCCGCGCGACCAGTTTTGGTACATTGTGAGCAGGAATCATCTGTTTCCCTCCAGATGTGGAGCTGCTGAGCACGAGCACCCCAAAACACCTTCTTTTCTCATTAAACCTCGGGGTTTAGCAGCTTCCAGCCTCGGGGAGCACTTTCCCTCCCGCGCCGGGCGCGCGATGCTGAAGCACCAACCTCCAGCCAGCCCAACGCCGTGGCAGAAGTTCACGTTCAAGCTGATTCTTCAAATTTACCTCCTCTGCTGGAGATCAGCTTTCCCAGCTCCCCCAGAGCAAAAGGCTCCTGTTGTTTCTTCAAAGTCCAAGGTTAAGCGAGCCGCTGGCAGCGCAGGTTTTTTAGGGGTTGAGGGGATGAGCTGGTGCCAGCGGTTGCAGCCGGGGCTGGGGTTTGGGACGTGTGAGCTCCCCTCTTAAAACAGTGTCATCCCCGCTATGCACGCCTGTTTGATTTTTCTTTTTAAAAATAATCGGGTTTGTGCGTGTGGGTTGGGTTTTGTTTTTTTTTTTTTAATGAAGATTTTTAACTGAGAGACAGCAAATTTAATATTTTCTGTGTCTTGGATGTGTTGTGATTTACATTTGATTTTAGGCGTAATTAGAAATGCAAGTAGAGCGCTTTGTGTTTTACCTCTGCTTCAACTATTTATGGCATGATATGCAAATGAGGCAAGCTATGAATATTAAAGATTAGAGTATGTTACAAAGTATCACTGTCTTTAATGAGTTCGGTAATGGGCACAGGCTTTGCACACCCGGTAATATGGAGGTATTTTATGTTGTGTGCCGTCTGGGCGGCTCTGCAGCTATCGATGCCGTGTTTGGTTCCATCCCAGGAGAGCGGGGCTGTGATTTAAACCCTCTCCAGCCCCGGCTCGGCTGCAGTAGGTAGGTGAGATTTCCAAGCGTGCCCGTGACAAAGGCGGCTGCGGCTGGCGAAGGGTGTTGATGGATTATTTCACAGAGACTGTTTCAGTTCTCGTCTAGGTCAATCCGTTTCATCTGCTGCAGCGTTGTAGATGGATCTGAGAATATGAAAGCGCTCGTCGACCTTTCAAGGTGCTTTGCAGCACTGGGAGGGAATCTTAAACACGCTCCTGCCAAAATGGAGCTGCTGCCTGTAACATCGCAGAGACCCCGAGAAATTAATTTTTGCCGTTCCTCGCCAATTAGACTTATTGACATAGAATTATTTTTAGGTTTATTGACATATCCGAAGGCATTTGAAGGAACGTCTTATCTACTGGATAGCAGAGGGTTGGGAAGCGGGGCTCCTCGCGTTAACCCTTTCTTGCCTTAGGAGCCCGGGCAGCACGGTTGGCACGGTTTTCTCTCTAAACCGGTAGATTTACCCCTAAACTAGCATCATCGTTATAAAAGAGAAAGGGAACGGTGCTTTGGGGCACTGCAGTGTGTACAAAGATTTCATCCGTGGGTAATCTGAAGAACAAACTTCTGCTCGAGCGCTGGGGTCCCTGCGGGATGCAGCGGATGCTGCGGGGTGATGCCGGGGGGGATGCGGGGCTGCGGGAGGTAGGGGAGCAACCAGCCAGATACAGGAAAAAAAACCCAAGAGTTTGTGCCAAACGGGGTTTGAGGAGGGTGGGTGGCGGGGAGGGAGAATGAAGCATGCCCCAGGGAGCGTGCTTTTCAGATTTGAGGTATTTAAATTACAAATTTTGATGAGGAAGATTGTCAGCAGTATTCAAAACAGTGCTTAAATTCTTTTGAAACACTGTCGAGCTGTGCTGTGGCAGTTGAAAAGTTTGGCACACAAGAACTTGGCCCAGAAGTTGCTGCTTGGGTTTTTTTCCTTTAAAACTCAATTCATCTGTATTCAAGTATCCCACATGCTTAAGAAAAAAAAAAAAACCCACCAGGCTCATACTGGTTTGAGACAAACCCTTGTGTGCGAGGGAGACTGCAGAAGTGATATTATCTCAGGGGCTTTCCTTGTCAGTTGATGAGCATTAATAACAATTTATACTTGTGTATTTAAAAAAAAAAATCATTATAGTCTTTGTGTCTGCTCATGAAAACTACCAGCAAACTAAACTGGAATTTAGAATATGCTTGGGATCCACTGGATTAATAATCCATAAGCATTAGCTGTAACAGGTTGGGGTTTTTTTTTGATGGGTCGATTGGTGTTCGTCGGCGTGGGACCAGCTCAGAGTTTGCAGCGCACGCCTGCAGTTGTGTCGTGAATGTTGGGGAGACTTTCTTGCCTCCAGCCTCTGACCCTCCTCTGCTGCATGAGGCTTGGATCTCCCTAAACCCCCCAAATTTAAGGAATGTATGTGCTGTATAGCTAGAGCTGTGCATCAGTGGGGCTCTCCCGGGGCACAGCAGCACAAAACTTGTAAGGTGTTAGCGTTGGCTCTGAAGACTTACTTGACCATGTAGAATATGTATTTTTAAAATATACATAGATATTAACCATATAGAATCTATATCGTAATATCATATATATAATATTCTGGGCTGCAGTGTTGTCTGGGGGTGTTTTAGGGCGCGTTACAGAAATAATCGCGTTCTGAAGCGTTGAGTAAAATTCGTCGGACCAGTGAAGGGGTTTGTTGCAGGAGCAGAGACGTCAGAAATGAGAAGTTGGCGTTGAGTTTCCTGAACCCTCCTGCCTTGATGCTGCGGGTGGGAGATGAGTCTGCAGGGGGGAGTTTCCCCCCCTCCCCAGGAAAGGGTGAGAGAGGGAATTGTTTGCTGAGGTGTGAGCGGGAGATGCAGCGTATGGAAAATGCAGGGTCCTCTGCTTTGCCCCCATTGGCCTGGGGAAAGTGGGCATCGGCGTTGAGGTGATCACCTCATGTCACAAATTTGGGGGTTCTCAGAGGTTTTGTTCAATGCCCAGAAACCTCAGTTTTGTAAAACATCCTGCGCAATCTAGTATTTGCTTCTGTAAACCTGGAAGTAAGAGAGTTAAATTTCTGCAGTCTATAACTTTCCTTTTCTGCAAGCTTATATTTCCATTAAGGATCAAGCTCGGATGCAATTGTAGCTTTGCTTTATAGAGTATTAAAAGTTTAATGTATAAATGCCTGCCTTCGCCAGAACTTTTTGGCAGTGTTGTTTTTCCAGTGCTGAAATTTCTACAAAAACACGGAGATCCCCATGGCTGCAAGGGCTTAGCTGCCCTTGAAGGGTTAATGATATTGTGCCTACTTTTTTTTTTTTTTTTTTTTTTAAAGCAGGGAGAATAGGCTGTAGCCAAAAGTAAAAGTCATTAATTTTAAGACAGAGATGTAAGCAAAGTTTCCTTCCCCTCTGCAGGTTGGTCAGGGTAGGCTATGCAGTAATTGAAAAGTAAAGGCAATTGAATTACAGGCTTCTGTCCAAACGGAGCGCGATTTCTTCTTTTTTTTTTTTTTTTTTTTTTTTTTTTCCCCCCCCCAAAGCACATAAACGCAGAAACTGGGGATTCTCAAACTGTCATGGAACTTGTATCAAATAACAGCTGCATTTTTTATGAACATCTTGTGATAAAGGCTATGACTTTACAAAAATCATGCAGACATGTACAAATTGTCCTGCTATATCCAAGAGCTGGAAAAAGAGGCTGCCATCAGAAAAAAAAAAAAAAAAAAGGATGTTTTGCTTGAGTGGTCACATACCTTAAATAATCAGTGTGGTGGGGGGTGGTTGGCTGGTTTTAATCCCATTTTGTCCAAGTTTTCCCATTTGGTAGGAGGTGTCCTTTTATCATCTGTCACCTGTAGGACATGGCAACCCAAAGGGGACTGGATTTTTTGGGGTGATGATGCTGCTGGGGGCTCCTCCTGCACCCTGGGGCACAGTTTAGCTTGGGGGAGAAGATTGCAGAATAGAGTTTATATCTGGAATTGCTAAGGTCATTTTTTCCTGCATTTTGCCTGCATTTCTTCCCATGTCAAATGGACTGAAGGCATTTCAAACAATTGAAAAGTCGCTTGGTGCTCTATTTAAAAAAAAATATGTTTAATAGAGGAGTTTTTTTAAGTCGGACATTATCAAATATTACTGCGTTTGCCATCCAGTCACAGTAATATTTTGTTGCTGGGATTTTTTTAGGGGTTGGGAGGTCTGGTGGTGAGCAGGTTCTCCTTGGCTTTCCAGACTGCTGCCTTTTTATTTTTAGACTTTTTAGGGGTGTTTGGGTTGTTGTTGGTTTTGGATTGGGTTTTTTTTTGTGGATTTTTTTTGTTTTTTTTTTCTGTGTTCTGGTCATAAAAAGGCAGGGGCCAAATGGGGAGGAAGAAACAAAAATCCAGCAGTTCTGGTCTATGGTTTGTGGAGGTGGTTTGGGCTTTTGCAACTTGCTGGTACAGCTTTGCCTGCGTTCCTCGGAGCTGCTTCTAGACCAAACACACTTACTCGGTGGCTTTGTGACCAGCAGCTATGAAATCTGCTGGAATTGGAGAAAAGACCATGGAGTGATGTGATTTTGGAGTGGGATCCCTTCGGGGTGGTCAGGCCAGGCTGCAGTCCTGTGGAAGGCATACCCCAAGGAGGGATGGGTTGTGTGGAACATCTTGGTTCAAACTCTGATGTTTCCTGGGAAGTTTTAAATGAAATCTGCCAATAATTTGCTAGGCTGGGGCACTCTGATGCTTCTTAGCAGCTTAAATGTATCCTGAATCAGTTTTGGTGTGTTTAGAGAGACACATGGGTTCCTGCTGGCGTGCCTGGCTTGTTTATAGAGCGGATTCTAAGCAATATTAATAATTGGTATCTATTTTAAGTCGGTTTGTTCTGCGCTACCAAGCTGTCCTTGGCTGGTCCCGCTCATCCTGCTCTGTCGGGTTTCTCCGAGGCAGGGGGTTGTGAGCAGGTTCAGGGAGGTCCCACCCGGCACCTGCCTGGTCCCTCCAGCTCTAAGGGAGCTCTTGTTGGAAGAAAAGAGGAGGAAAGAAATCCTTCTCCACCCATGGTCTGCCATCCGCATGAACAAGGCTTCCCTCAGGTCCCTGAGTGGAGAAGCCACGTTTAATGGAATTAAACGTTTAAAGCACGTTTAATTTCAGTGATTTTCACAGATCCAGAGTGGATCTGCATTTGCTGGGGCAGACTCCTTTCCTTCTCCAACAGAGGTTGGTGGTGTCACGGTAGGAAGAGGTCTTGGGCTTGGCTGTCGTGGTGTCATCTCCGACCTCCTCCCTCCTTGGATGTCACCTTGGTCCCCTCTCAGTGCCTCAGCCTCCTCATCAACACCAGGCAGAGATCTCGTTGACCTGACGCCGGGTTTGGATGAAGTGTTGAGCGCTCCCAACACATGGAGGTCCTGGAGGTCCTTGGCTGGGAGCGTGGCGGCTCTGCCGAGCGCTGGGAGGCTGCAGGTCCCGTGGGATGCAGAACAGTCATGTCAGTGCCGTTTGCTGAAGGAGCAGGGGAAGGCAGCCAGCCCTTGGGCGCTCGGGAGCAGCAGCAGTTTGCTGCTTTCGAGTTGAACTCAATGCACCAAACATCTGGGCGGTGGAAGCGGAGGTATGAGCAGGACCAGCAGGGAAGGGTCGCGCCCGAGCATCACCGGCCCCGTCTGCGCTCCCTATGGTTACCCTCCCCTAAGGATGGCTTCACCTCTAATCTCCTAAATTTTAACTGCGTGTGACCATCCGAGCAGAGCAATTGAAACAAATCTGAGAGCAGTAGCAGAAATAAAAACGCTCTGGGCAAGAGACAAGTAAGCAAAGTGAGGCCCCACCCTCTTTCCCAGAAAAAAGCACCAAACATGCTCAATAAATGCGAAGGTAATTTAAAATCTGAATCCAGGAGACAATGTGACTAGGATTTCATTACTTAAGCAAATGGATTTGCTTTTAGTGGATTCAGCCACAGACTGAAAGAAGCTTTCCCCAAGGGGTAAACATTTTTCCTGCATTTGAAAGGCTTTCTTGTATGGGGAGGGAGGGGGGGGGAGAATCAGGACTGTGGCTGCCCAAGGAGCACCGTTATTTTGGGCAGATTTGGGCATTCCCAAAGCCGTCCTTTTGGGTGGGTGGTTTTGGGGAGCCCCTGGGATGGGGTGGTGGGATGCTGGGGGATGCCAGGGCAGGCGGGATGCTGGGGGGATGC
>NW_020799122.1:2814340-2833755 GCF_003259725.1 Athene cunicularia | reverse complement strand
TTTTTTTTTTTTTTTTTTTTTTTTTTCTTCCCAGCAATGGGAACAGAGCAGCTCTTTGTGGGTTATTATTTTCTTTTCAGAGATTTTTTTTTTTTTTAAATCTTTCTCAGATAAACTTCTTTTTTTTCATTTTTTTTAAAAAAATACTGTTCTTAGAAGCTTTCAGTACTAGTTAACCGTAGTTTTTCTTCGGTAGTATCGAAGGCAAACGGGATTTTAAATGTGCTGGACTCTTGCATGGAGCTCGGGGAGGGGGGACGGGGGGGTTTGGGCTCCAGCTTGTGCCGGTGGATCCGCAGTGCTTTGCTTTGCTGGAGTTTCAGAGCACGGGCTGCACTAACGCTACCTGCTCCAGCGTTGCACGGGGTTTGTGCCCGAGGTCCCTTCGAACGCGAGGCGTTACTTGGTTGGTGAAAGGAGGAATTACCCCCATGGCCAAAAGGTACAGCTGGCCTTAGAGAGCGGCCGCGCTGGGATGCAAAGCCGGAGCCGTCGCTTCGAGCCCGTTTCATGTGAGGACACTCGGAGGGTCCCTGATGCTGGGGACGGTACCCCCAAGCCGGGGCAATGGGCTGGGGGGCTCCGGCTGCAGGAGGGGCTGGGCTGGGGCTCCCCCTGCCCCGCTTTGGATTTAGGGGAGAAAAATAAGGAGACAACTTGATAGGCGGCTCGCTGCAGTACATCGGTTTGTTTTATTGGGGCTCAAATATCTGGCTTAATTTGGAGATAAGCCTCGTTTTGTTGGAGGATAAATCTGTTGAGAAGGGGTTTAACTGTTGAAATGCTCCCTCTTTCTGGTGCAAATGGCAAGATTGCTTTTCAAAGTGCTTTTTCCTGGGAGCTGTTGCTCCGGCAGAATCCTGTATTTATTTCAGGCAGAATGGCACATTGTTTTATAAATATCTTTTCTGTAGTTTCAACATAGCTGCTGGGTTTTGTGTTTCTTATATAATGCTACCCGAGATCTGTCTGACTATCTGACTGGGTTAACGGTTGGACTCAACGATCTTAAAACACCTTTTCCAACCTAAACAATTCCGCGATTCTATATCACGTTTGCTTTGCTGTTCACTCCTCTCCCATTACCGTTCAGATATTCCTGCATAAAGTAAAGCCCCCAGGGGAATAGATCAGTGGTGCTTATTTAAACAGACCGCAACTTGAAGAAAATACTCGCGTTTTTGGAATATCCTTTGCCATCCACCAAAAAGCATTTCCAATGTTATTTGAAAACATTGATAAGTAATTTTTGTCAGCGACTGCTTTTCCGCGTCAGCTCTCGGAGCTTAGCTTTGAGCCTTTGATGTCGGGTGAGGTGGGTTCCTCTGCTTCTGCCTGCTTTGGTGAACTGTCTAAAAACGCTGTGCCTCTCTCCCTGCCTTCTCCCTTTTTCAGATGTGCCCTACTTTGGATATTCCTGCATTGAATGTCTGAGGAGCTCCAGCCGATCCTGAGCCATGTCGCAGATGTTGCACATAGAGATTCCCAACTTTGGGAACACCGTTCTGGGCTGTCTGAACGAGCAGCGGCTGCTGGGGCTGTACTGCGATGTCTCCATCGTGGTGAAGGGCCAAGCCTTCAAGGCACACCGGGCGGTCCTGGCCGCCAGCAGCCTCTACTTCCGAGACTTGTTCAGTGGGAACAGCAAAAATGCCTTTGAGCTGCCAGGTACCGTCCCCCCAGCTTGCTTCCAGCAGATCCTCTCCTTCTGCTACACCGGGAAGCTGACCATGGCGGCGAGCGAGCAGCTGGTGGTGATGTACACGGCGGGCTTCCTGCAGATCCAGCACATCGTGGAGAAAGGGACGGACTTGATGTTCAAGGTCAGCTCTCCCCACTGTGACTCTCAGACCACCATGATCGAAGACCCCAGCTCGGAGCCGCAGAGCCCCTGCAACCAGCTGCAGTCGGCCTCGGCGCCCTACGTCATGTCCCCCTCCATGCCCATCCCGCTCCTCACACGCGTCAAACACGAGAACCTCGAGCTGCAGGCAGCTGCCCTGCCCGGCCTGCCCGGCAAGCGGCCCCTCGAGCCCGGGGCCCGGGAGGGGGCCGCCGGCAGTGGCTCCAACACCGGTCCCCTGAAGCTCTCCCGTGTCTCCTACTACGGGATGCCCAACCTGGCCACCCTCATCCCCAACGTCCAGCAGGTCCAGTACTCGCAGGGGGAGCGGACGAGCCCCGGCGCCAGCAGCATTCCCACCACCGACAGCCCCACCTCCTACCACAACGAGGAGGATGAGGAGGACGACGAGGCGTACGACACCATGGTGGAGGAGCAGTACGGGCAGATGTACATCAAGTCCTCAGGAGGCTACTCTGGTAACGGACAGTCTCTGTCCTTGGGTTTTCCGCTCTCATTCAGTGGTTGCTCGGTCCTTCTCCAGCCAGCACGGGTAGTTTTGGTCTTGTTCATCAGGCTTTTGTCTTCAGGGGCTTCGTTGGTTTATTTACGTAGTGCGGTGCACGTGGTGGGCTCGGTGCTGGTGCCTGGGTATGGCGTGAGCAGGTGCCCTCGTGCCATCGCTCGTGGGCCGTGTCCCCGGCTGAGAGGCTCTTTAGGAAAGAGAGACTGTGGCCTCCCCCACATTCAGCTTAGCCCTTTGGGTTTTGGGTGGCCTCACAACAGGTTACACAACCTGTGCAGTGGTGACACCGTCCCTTGGCGAGGGTCATCCGAGAGGGACAGTCGTCCGTGGGGAGGGAAGTGTCAGCCCTTGCCGACCAGGCAGGGCCAGGGTGGTCGGTCTGGGAGTTAGTCTTCAGTGAGGTGCAAGGCACGTTCCCTCTGTCCTGGCTTTTTAGAATAAAATTTTTTTAAAAGTAGATGAACGTATGACATATGGAGGAAGGGAGAAAAACCTGAAATAAATCATTTTTATAAATGTTAATTGGGAATATCCACAAAAAGGAAAAAAGGACTTTTCTGCCCACTGCCTGAAGTGACCCCCCCTTTCCTTTGCCAGCCTTGCCCAGCACATCGCTGTCAAAAAGGGAAAAGCAGTTTGGGGGCCTCTTGATAATCTTTTATTTCACCTTATCTCCCCTATTAGCTGAGTCCCTGGGCATGCCATAGACAGAGGAGGTGCTTTCACTTTGGTGATGCTCGGCCGGGAGCTGCTGGCTGAGCCCCCGGGTGGGCACAGGGGCACGAGGCTCCTTCCCTCTCGCCCCCTGCGCAGGAGAGGGCTTCTTGGGGTGTGCACCCCCAGCCCCTCGGCACCTTGCAGGGCTCAGAGCCCGCTGAGGAGCAGGGGCAGGCTGGAGGTGCGGAGCCGGGGGCTCAGGATCAGAGCAGGAGATGCCCGGGGGGGTCGCTGGGTGCCCACATCCCGGTCAGGTGAAGCTCGCAGCGTCCCGGTCGGAGGCTCAGCCTCGGCGCTGTGGCTTCCCTGTCAGAGCTGCAGGTGTTTGTGGCAGCAGCTTTGATCCGCGGGTGCTCCCCGAGGAGGGACATCTTCCCCCCGGCTCTGGCTGCGCAGAGCATCCTCTTGCCTGGAGCCGCTTTCCCCGTTACAGTTCTGAGCTGAAATCGCTGGACTAATTTTGCAAATATTTAACTCTCGTTTGTTGAAGAGTTGGCATGCTTTCCTCAAAGCTGTTTGATTTTATTCTCAAGCAAAGGAGATTTGACAAATATGACCATTTCTGCTACGTAAAGCCAGGCTTTCCCTGGTCCTGAGAACAGTCTCATCCCCACACGCTGTCCCATCCCATCCCAAAGAGCAGGAGCCCAGTGTCCCCTTGGCATATCCCCCTGCCAGGTAACAAGCAGATAAAAGCAATATTTTCCAAGCGTTTTTGCCAAGCCATGTGCAAAAGAGGGAAGGCGATGTTACTATTTTAATATTAGAGATATTCGCTGAGAAAAGTGGACAAGCTGGTCGTAGAAAATGAGTCTCAAAAGCCTGTCTGCTCTCTCCGCTGTGCTGCAACTCCCAGCAGTTGGTACCGGGTGAGTGAGGAGGAGTGGGATCAGGGAGTGGGGACAAGGTCGGGGTCTCCTCCAAGGGCGCCCACCTGGCAGGAGCAGGACCCTGTGCCCCAGCTGCTGTTAGAGTCAGACCGCCGAGAAATTGGGCTGTTTTCCCCCACACTGGTTTTGTTTTTATTTTGCTTTGCGCTTCCCTGCTGTAAGCATGCAGTGAGTAATGTGGGTTTGCCTTCAGCGCCGGGGCTCTCAGCATCGTTCCTCAGAGCAGTGAGATTATACCCTTGGACACGGTGTTTTCTTTCCCTGTCATGGGGCCAGTTCATGCAGTAACAGAACAAAATAAATTCCGAAGGTGAGGGCAGGACCAGCCCCAGGACCACGCAGGCAGCAGCTATTAGGCTGTACCTAATTCTTGTAGCGTGGTGCAGTCGTCCCGATTGGAAAAGTGAAAATACAAGCAGCTTGCTTGGGCATTTCTGGAGATGCTGCAGCCATCCAGCCCCCGCGCTGGGCATCCCACAGCCAAGTTTTCCTGCTCGGTTTCTGTAGGGGGAAGGCTTGAACCGTGTCATGATGCCGAGGCAGGGTCCCTTCGGGGAGGAGGCAGGTCGGGAGCGCAGCGCTGCCCCGGTCCCGCTGTAAGGCTCTAATATACCACATTTCTGC
This sequence comes from Athene cunicularia, assembly GCF_003259725.1. Taxonomy (NCBI): domain Eukaryota; kingdom Metazoa; phylum Chordata; class Aves; order Strigiformes; family Strigidae; genus Athene; species Athene cunicularia. The sequence continues at coordinate 2,829,155 of NW_020799122.1, read as the reverse complement.
TAAAATACCTCTTCCACACCAGCACATTTCAAGGGAGTTTCCTGTTTTAAATAAGCCAGCTATAGTATCAGGCTTCCTGGAAAAGAGGGCGCACAAAAAAGAGATTAAAAAATATAAAACCTAAGCTATTCCATTATGGTTTGGACTTGTACAGCTAAATGTGTTTTAATTACTCGGGATAAACTGTACCCTCAAAAGGTGCAGAATAATAAAACCATAAGATGGAAGAGAGAAAGCCAGCTAATCCTGCTCCTGGCATGTAGATCCCGACAGCCTTACAAAGGCCTGGGGGAGGGGGGAGCCCTTTAAAATAGTGATTGCCAAGGTTTCCAAGAGCCCTGTTTGTAAAAACAAAAACAAAGCCAAAGAGGAGTGCAGCAGATGAAGCCCTGAATTTCAGAGAGGGCTGCTTTTTTTTTTTTTTTTTTTTATCCCCTCCTTTTTCTCCACTTTGTCCTTCCCCAGCTGAAGCATTGACTCAACTAATGCTGGCAAGTGTGTGGTGGGATGCTGGTGGCCCATGTGCTTCGCTGGCCTCGAGCATCACTTGCCTCGAGCATCACTTGCCTCGAGCATCACCCACCTGGAGCATCACCCACCTGGAGCATCACCACCCACTGCTCCCAAGGCCGGGGCAGCGTGGGGCAGGAGGGTCATGAAACTTCTTCTTGCCCCAATGCTGTGGTTTTTTTATTTATTTTTGTTCGTCCCTTTTTATAGTCAGAACCACCCCAAATCCTCAAAACTGAGACAAGGAGCACATCATCACCTTGGCTGAGGGTTTGATGGTGGGAGAGGGAGTGAGGAGAAGACCTTGGTGAGTGATGTGCCTCCTGCAGTGGTGGCACTGGTGTGGTGTACCGGGACAAGTGTTGGACCTGCAAAAGAGGCAGCAGCTAAATTAAAAGATAAGCCCAGTCTTAAACAGAGACCAATGGGAGGGTTAAGTTTAGGTGTTGGTAGACGGGGTGGCAGCTTGCAGAGGGATTTAGGAAAAGGTGTCTCAGCTCCCAGTGGCCTCCGGCCGCCCTCGGTGGCCACAGTGTCACCGCCACCATCCCCCTGCCCGCCTGCTGCTGCGGCAGGCTGGGAGCATCGCGCTAAAATGGCTCCTTATTCTGTAACTAGGTCTGGTTGGGGAGAACATGTGGGCCTTGAGGACACGAGTGAGACTTAATGAGGTTTCTAGCATCTGATCTGAGGAATGCACAACTCCAGAAAATATTAAACAAAAGCAAAGTATTTTTATCCTTGTTAATTACAGCGTCGTGGGCCTGATCTGAAGTGGGTTTCAGCAGGACTTGCAGATGCTCGGCGTTTTTCTGCACTGAACCGCGTTCTTGTCAGTCAGCTTGCTGCTTAGCAGATGCAGTTAATTTAATTTTGACAGGCGCAAGCGAAGTTGTGCGAGGGTCCGTCCTCCTCCCCTGCTCCTGCTGCGCCAGTTTGCAGGGGAGAGGAAAAATCTTTATGCAGCAAATGGCTGGAATGTAAAGGCTGGACTTGAAAGTTATGAAATCCCGAACTGACAAGAGCACACTTCATTAAAAATTCATCTAAAATAGCCATTATAGAATAGTTGTGGTAATTAGCTGAGAGAATAGTTTTCTCTCCTGGCCTCTGATTCCTGACAGTAAGGAAAGAGGGCAAGAAACAACCCAGAATCCGTAATGAGCGGCTCCGGCGGAGCCCGCACGGCATCCCAAACCAAGCCTGGGAACAACACGCTGCAACCATTTAACTCGCGGCTCGCGACGCCAGATAATTGCAGCCGTAATAAAGTAGCTGGTTCTAACTGCGGGAGTGGGGATCCAAGCCTGCGAGGCCCGTGCGGCGCGCGGGGGGATGCTCGCGCGCAAAGAGCGAGCGGGATCTTAGGAAATCAAGTGGTCAGGGGAGGACGCCCTGTTTATTCACCGGAGCACTTTTCCTTTGTTGTTTGGGTTTTTTTTTGAGGGTTTCCAACAGCCCCGCTGCTGGAAGTGGCAACGAGAGGCAGCCAGTGCTGGCATGAGGGACCGTGGCGGCGCGGGGAGCGGTGCTGGCCGCGGCGCTGAGCAGCCGCGGGAAGGCGAAGCCCCACGCCGGGGGTGCACAGCCTCTGCCCTTTTTTGGCGTTAAACTTCCAGTCCCGGTTTCCTCACCGTAAAACACAGATGTTTAATTTTAGGCTGGCAGATGTTTCACTCCTGGCTGAGATCTGAAGCGAAGGCAAGATAGGGGTATTTATAAACCACTAATATTTTTCCTATACTAATTCCAGATTACCTCCCTGTATAAATAGGTCACAAATCAAATCTCTACATTCCAGTACGTTGATATAAATGTACTATTTGTAAAACGTAAACTATCCCAGTTGGGACTATATCATATATCTGTCCCTCTCTGCGTGCGTGTGTCCTCTGTGGTCCAGGTTTACGCAGGCAGGCAGATGCTGGCGATGCCGGGGCTGCGCAGGGATGCTATTTTTGGGGCAGTCCCACTGCCAGTGGAAAATAGGCTAATGGGATAAAAATGTTTGTAAAAATATTGCTATTTGAAAAAAGAAACTTCTTGATGTGTAGAGAGGAGGGGAGAATGATCCCTCTGTTTGCGTACGTGGTTGGCTGGTGGTAGAGCAGCTGGAGATGGTTTCGTAAACCGTTGTGGTGGACCAGGGCTCGTGACCTGTGGTTTCATGTTGGGGCTCTTAAATTTTGGTTGAGGGTCCATCAGGCTGATCTTTCTGTATTTCAGAATCCCGTTCCTAAACCAGAATTAGTTGTTTCTTACCCACAGGTGTACATTGAAGTTTATATGAAGTCAGTGGTCAAGAAGAGAACCCAAACTGGTGGGAACTGGGGGTTCATGAGTCTTTTTGAAGCCCTGGTGTTTGGATTGTCAGGAACTAAGGAGATAAGTGAATACTGGTGCCAGGTGTGTGGCAGTTCCCAGTGCAGTTCCCAGCACTACCAGACCCCAAGGCACTCGCCCAAGCAGCTAGTTGCCCATCACCAATGAGGGTCAACGGGAGCTGTGTGGGCTCAGCATCTCTGGTCCCAGACATGCTGGGCAGGACATGCAGCCATCCTGGCGTCACCAAAACCATCGTGGGCTCAGCCAGAGGGTGGTGTGACAGACCTCTGAGCCGGACAGCGTGTTTTAGGGACAAGGAGTTCACGTGCCCCCAACATCACACAAAGCCTGGAGCTGTGGACCACTGGTAATTCCCACAACTCCAGCTTTTCCCCGAGTGTGGACTGGTGAGTTGGTTTGAGGCTGCTTCTTCAGCCAGAAAACCCAGGATATTGCCCATTCTGGACCACTTGTTGCCAGCTGCAGCGTCCATATAAGTTTGAGATGAAAGCGTATATCAGAATAAATAAAATACACCAGCGTTTGGCTGGCAGCTCTCATTGCTGCCTCTGTAATGATTTCCTGCCCCTCTCTGCTAGCTGGTAGGCTTCTTTCTTGGTCGAGAACAAAACTGTATTAAACAATACTTCACATTGTTTGCCCTTTCATTCAAAGGGAAGGAGCCGCTGCCCTCTGAAGATACAAATTAATTAGAAGCAAATACTATCCTGTTCTTCGGAGCATAAAGGCCAAACAGACTGGCTTTCTTTGAAAACATGGGACCAAAGTGTCTCTTGTATCCTGCTTCTTTACATAACCGATTGCTATCTGCTGAATTGAGGTGGCACTGAAAGGCCTAAATCTGTGGTCGTTTTTGTTTAGTATCATTGAATAACGCTTTAATGGAAACAAAGTCCCCCCACCAAAAAAAAAAAATTATTCATGCCCATGTTTAATAAGAGATTTATAGACAGCAAGCCAGGCAGGACAGATGTAACCAAAATAGCATAGTGGATTGAGTTATGCTTGGTCTTTTTAGCCTGAATTTTAGTTTGTTTTATGAAGTATTTGATTTCACAGGAAGAAATGTAAACTTCTCGATGGCTTCATGTGTAGGAAGTGAAATGTCTTCAAAAGCAAAGAATTTCTTCAAGGCAGGATTGTCACCAGCCAGCGTGGCAGCGTTGTCTTCCTGAAAAGCTGCTTTTCTTTCAGGGAACAGGTTTGACACCAAATCCTTCAGAATTTCTCCAGGAAGGTAGCAGGAACGCAGTGTTTACGCTGATCTTGCCTCGTTACTGCTACCTTAGGATCTCTTTGGCCCCCCAATTTTTTCTTTTTTTTTTTTTTTTTTGAAGGTTTGCCTATGGAAGGTGGTAGAGCAGGCAGGTTTGTCCTTGTCCGCTGTAGCTGTTTGCCACTTGGATGTTGTAGGAATTTAATTTCTTCAAGTGACAGCAGTCTTGATGGAGAAGAGGGCAGGAGGAAGGTGTGGCTGGTGGCTGAGCAAGTCATCTCTCTTCTGTTCCCATTAGAGCGGTATTGGGTCACAGCCTGCGAGGACCTTCTGCCTCTCCTGCTCTGAACTCTGTCTCATTTAGGGTATTGATTGCAACTCCTCTCCCTGGAGACCTGCAGCCTTTATATTGCTTAAGATATAACTGGAGGCCTCTAAGAAACTTTCTGAGAATCCCTATCGGTCTGCCCAGCTTCCCTTCAGCAGCTTAACACCCGCCGGTTTTTAGGCGGGGATGAATATCGTGGGTGCTTTTGACCCCAACTCATGAGTTCAAAGGAAAAATGAAATATTAAAAATGCAGTTTGACACGACCTGCATGGAGGGTTGTGCTTGTGAGGGGCTGTGATGGTTTTCCTGGAGCGGCGGCTCTGCTGAGAGCCCGGCGCTGTGGAGCTCTCGCCCTGACGACCTGCCCGGAATGAGCAGGTCGTGTAAAACAGCCTCATCCTCACCTGTCCTGTTGCCTGATGGCTCAGGGATGTACGTTGAGCACAAAAAGCTGGTGCCAAATCCAGTTTTACCCCTAATAGCCTCATTCACCTTGCTTTTGTTGCTGCTTTTGGGGACCTTGGACATCTCGGTCTGATTTCTGGGATTTATGGGCAGAACGATAGCTCATACGTGGCATATAGATAATTTTAGCTTTTAGTTCAGCCCCTGTGTGACCAGCAGAGGACTCTGGGGGGCAGCTGACTGTGGTGTCCCTTCCTGCTGCTTCCTCTCCCCTCCAGATTTGTATTTATTTTGCGGTGCCCCTTGTGCTGCAGCCTGCCTTGGCGAGAACGCCTTGCCAGAGCCAGAAAGCCTGCGGAGGACAGCAGAGTGGAAACCCTTGCTGGGTGTTGGTTCCCCCATACCCAGTGCCCCTCTACTTTTGATTTGTTTAAGCTGGGAAACACTAGTATTTAATGGGATATACTCTTCTTATCACTCTTCGAAAGCATCAGAAATACGGCAGGTCTTTGAGGCGCTTCCTTGGTGCGAGATGACTCCCGTCTCCAAGGAGAAGGGTGCCTGGGTGCTTGGTGCTGTTAAACAGGGAAATAATTGCAGTTGGTGAAAATTCTGTACGTCAGGGGAACTGCGCATCAGCACTACAAAGCCCTGCCACTTCGCACAGATCATCGGGCTGTGACGGCGAGAGGAGTTAGTTTAAAAACATCACGTGAATTGTTCTGCCGCCGCTTGGTCCCCAGTTGCTGAAGGAAACGTTGCCGTGCCACGGCACGGCTCCGCGAGCAAGGGGCATCCTCGTGGTGTTCTGAGTTTTTAGGGAAGGAGGGAGCGATGAGGGAGGGATGCTCCCAGCCCCGTGCCTGCGATAGGATGCCACGGCACAGCACGGCGTCGCGGGGCATGTCCTAGTTAGAACACTGCTCCCATTGTACGGGAGTCATCGCCCTTTGGTTACTGCAGCAACAAGTCTGCAAAACTTGTTATTTTATCTAGAGAGAGGAAAAGTGGCCCCCTGAACACCAAAATAATTGTGGGAAAAGACACCTCTTGAGTAGGAGACATTTTGAGTTCAGAAACGCTAATTGCTGGGGTGGTTTTGTTTTTTTTTTCTCCTCTCTGTATTCACAGATATTGAAGTACAGAGCTGGGTTGGATTTTATGCGTGGTGCTTGTCACATTATCAAACAGTTTTGAGGGGAAAAAAAATGGATCGTTGTAGAGTTGGGCTGCAATTCAGCACTGTAACTGTTCCCACCATGTCCCAGTGCAGCTGGAGCTGATTATACCCATGTCAGCCCTCTTTTGCTGTCAAAATTTGTAATTTTAAGCAAGCCTGTGGACTCACACTGTAAATGTGTTTTAGAAAGTGAATCTTCTGCATGCCCACAAGACCATTGTGCCATGCTGGTAGGAAGCTCGGTACTTCCAGCTTTTCAGTGTTGATGGTTGTAATGGGCAGTGGTGGGCTCCAGGGATGCTACGTTGGGGCAAGTCCCAGCTGTGTCCTGGCAAAACCCAGTAATTTCATTTTGAAGCCACAGCTTAATAACGGGGTTTTTTTTTTTGACTCGTTGGTTGAAATCTCTCTTGTTATTGAGAGGAAACGTTTGCCTGCAAAAGGCAGAGTAAGGGAAGGTGCTTCAGAGTAGGAGCTTGCAGGAGGTGGCTGAGGGAGGCTGCGGTGACCTTTCTTGGTGCAGTGGGTATCTGCCGGGTCTGGCTTTTTAACTTCAGCAGGAAAAACATCAAGAGAAGTCGTTAAGGTACCGATGCAGGTATTTAACAAACTTGGGCATTTCAGTGCCTGGTTTAGAAACCCCAGGTGAAGTAACCTGACATTCTTCTGGGAGCGTTCGGGGAAGCCAGCTCCATATGCTGCACTTGCAGAACGATGCCAGCTGTGCAGAGTTGCCCGTTTTCATAAATTATTAACTTAGGAAAAGTTAAAGCATAATTAGATTCTTAGAATCCCTCTCACAGAACCCGAACGCGGGTGCAAGACTGCGGTGGTAGGCAGTGGGGAAGACCAGGGGGTCTGTCTGTGCTTTCAGGTGGCACCTGCCCAGCGGCTGATAGCCCTAGTGAATGGTTGTGCTTCAGGAGGGAAGGATATTTCCAACAGCTACGTGAAAAAGTCAAAACCTGACTTCCTGCAAACATTGCACCCGCATAATAAATTGTTTTAATGGGTTTCCCTTTTAATTTTTAAGTTGCTCAAGAGAAGCCAGAGCAGATCCCACTGGAGAACCGTTCCTGCGTCCTCATACGACGGGATCTAGTTGCTCTCCCCGCCAGTCTCATCAGTCAGATCGGATACCGTTGCCACCCAAAACTCTACTCAGAGGGAGATCCTGGAGAAAAACTTGAGCTTGTTGCAGGTAACGACGGGGTAACTTTTCCTTGCTTGAGAATGCCTGGGGATCGCTGATGTTTTCCTTCTTGAAATGCGGTCTTCGTCTTGCTCGCGCTGTTGCTGGAGTTGTGCATCTCGAGTGCCCTTGCTGTGTCTTTCTGGATTATTCATCACCAATCATCTTTTTAAAAGTTCTACATTTCCTTTAATTTTCTGATAGAAAAATGTGTCATTAACAGGCTTTATTCAATTGAATTAATTTAGCATTTTAATTTAATTCTCCAGCTTGTGTTCTTCCTGATTGGTGTGGGCTGCATCGCAATTGTGTTTTGATTTCGATGCACAGATCTAAAAAAAAAAAAAAAAAAAAAAGAAAAATATCGCATTATAAGATTTGCAAAGCAGTGGAGATAAAATTTGTGTCAGCGAACAAGCTTTGAAAAACCTGGTTTTTTTAGAATTGAGGGTGTTACTAAATGGTCAGATGCTGCAGTAAGAAGGAAGAGAGGGAACTGGGTTTGGTTCTTTCTTCTATCTTTATTTTCATTTTGCGGGGAATTTATAATATTGGGAGAATTCTCTACTTCTCCATAAAGGATTTATGGCCAACTTGAGGTGGAAGATGGTGCTGGTTAGCTTTTAAAGATAGGTGGTATAGGGCTGGATAAAGAGGAATGAAATCCAGTGGCTGTGCCAGCCTGCAGCCCGGGCACCCCAAGTGCAGCACAGAAGATGAGTATTTGACTGGGGTGTCCAGGTCCAATTCCAGTTTAAATAATTATATTCTGCTTTTATGAATTCTCCCAGCTTCACTTTGCTGCAGTGGTCCTCTCAGCTTACAGCCCGTGCTGTTGTGAAGTTTTTTCCCTTGGACGTAGCCATGCTGAGGTGAAGCAGTCTTTGCACGACAGCCCCTACCTGCTGCCCGCAGGAGGAGGTTTCATTAACACCTGTAAAGCCCTTGGTTAAAAAAAAAAAAAAAAAAGGACACGTGGCAGTGCAATCTATCCAAATCAGTTGTCCTTTCTTTCTGGTCATTTCTCTCTTGGTGAGTAGCGTGATTTTATTTTCAGTCTGTAGAAGGAATCTGCATTTCAGGGGATGCCCAGAAAAGTTTCCATCTGACGGGGTCTCTGATGGCAGGCAGGAGTCAAATGCACACGCCACTGCACAGTGTACAACCACAAGCGTTTATTTTGTATCTGGAATATTCATTTTGTAGCCATTTACATTTTATGTGAGACTTCTTAAAACCATCAAGTGGTGCAGGTTATTTTCACAGTGAGAGCTGCAAATTGGCTTGAGGCAGCTCTGCTTGATTTACATTTTTCAATCTGGAAAAAAAAAAAAAAAAAGTAGATTAATATCACTAACCGATAGTGGCTGACTCGGTTATTTTTGATTTATTAAAGTGAAGTTACCCTCGGTAGTGTCTGGTGTTCCCTCTGTTGGCTTATCTTTTAAAATACCACTGCTGAAGAAAGCTGATTCCTGTCTGAAACCTGGTGCGACCTGCGGGGTGCCATACAGGAGGATCCCGCAGCAAAAGTTTTCCTCAGCTCTGCCTTCGGAGTATTTTCCTTTTGTCTCCGGTTTTCCTGCCATGGTTGATCTCCAAACTTCAGCAGCTCCCTCTGAGAGGGTCTTCAACAACCTCGCAGCCGTGGTAGTACGTCTGAAGGACAGATGCTCTGCGTGGAAGAGGATCCGTGGAAGATGCCTGATGAGCAGTGGGATGGCTCAGAGATCCGGAGCGATGCTTGCTCTGCTGGGCTGGGCTGCCCGCGGCAGCAGGGCAGGTGCAGGCAGCTGCCTGCCCCAGGGAGGGGATCGGGCTCGGGGAGGTGGGGGCTGCTCTGCAGCTCTGTCTGCACCCACAAGATCAGGCACAATCATCTGCAGGCTTTCCTGGAAATCCAGGAGGTAATTTTATTTCTCCAGTAGATGTTTTTATGTCTTGAGAACAAAGCGTGTTCTGGATCCAGATACCACCCATTATTTAATCTTAATTAAAAGCAAATAGCAAAGCCCTCTCGTATAACAGCACGTTTGAAAAACAGGATAACCTCCCCCTGCAAGCCGATGCTGAGGCAGGAGCAGTTTGGTCTGTGTGAGCTATGTGCAAAGTAAAAAGGTTTGATAAGAAACCTGCTGTAAAGCACTGCCAAACCCCTGGACGCGTAAAGCTGCTTTGGCAGGGGCTCCTTTTTCTTCTGGAGAGAGCATCCTTAAAGGCGATGTATTTCAAAGTCAGCAGTTCCTGTGCATTAGAAGGAAAATTCCCTGCTCACCAGAAGTATCAAGAGGTGTCGGGCTGGGATTTTTGGAAACGGTTAGATCTGTAGTGTAACTGAGTGCCTTCTCTGTGCTGGATGGGGTTTTTTTTTTCTTTCCAGCTATATATGTTCTACGATCCTTCAGCTGAGAAAAGAAAAGGCCAAATGGATTGGGGTTTTCTTCCTTCAGAAAGAGTAAATATATCTGTAGATATAAAATCACAGAATAAAGTCTTGCACTGTGTATCTTTGCAAAAAAAAAAAAAAAAAAAAAAAAAAAAGAGTCCTTACGTTTCATCTCCATAGACTTCCCTCCTGTACAGATTATTTTGAATTGTGAATTGAAATTGAATTTTGAAAATTATGATTTATTATTACCTGGGACTCGCCAAGGCCCTGAGGGGCTGCAACGACCATCCCTGCTGGGCTTCATTTCGAATTCTCTCTCTCCGACCCTTCCAGGCTCAGGTGTTTACATCACCCGGGGGCAGCTGATGAATTGCCACTTATGTGCCGGTGTCAAACACAAGGTCCTTCTGAGACGTCTTCTGGCCACCTTCTTTGATCGGTATGTGCCCCAGCTCTTTGTGCCTTCCCAAGGGGTTTGGTTGATTTTTCTGGTGTTTTCGCCACGTGTCACGAGCGCTTCACCTTCTGCGCATGCTGCGCTGATTTCTGCGCTTTTTCTCAGTGATGCTTGAACCTGAGCACCAGGTTTGCCGCTTCCTCACCTGAAAGCCGCGTTGAGGGGGTGATCGAACCTGCAGGGAAGAGGACGAGGCTGTCTCCTGGCGGCCCCGCCGTAAGGCTCTTCCTTTGCCTTTCTTGCAGGAACACGCTTGCCAACAGCTGCGGAACTGGAATCCGGTCCTCCACGAGCGATCCCAGCAGGAAGCCCCTGGACAGCAGGGTCCTTAATGCAGTCAAATGTAAGGAGAGAGATTTAACTGCTGCTCAGTTGGAACAGCTGAGAGCAAAGCCCAGACCTAAGCAGGGAAGGCCATTGCTGTGGTGTAATAATGGGAACTAAGTTAGGTGATAGGAAAATTGATTAATTTTTTTATTTTGCATCATTTGGGGGGGGGGGGGGGGGTAATTTTTGGTGGGTTTTGGCAGCATCTTAACATCAAACATTATTGCTACTTGAGTGGTTTGCTATATTTTAAAGCACTAATTTTGCAGTTAATTGTAGGTGCTTTAAGAAGGAATTTGAAATTACATTTTTGGCAATATTCAGAGCTTGATACCACTGAAACAAGCCCTCCCCGTGTGTTGGCTTTTATGTCCCGGGGTCCAGCTCGCTTTTGGTTTCATCCAAGTGCAAGGCTCTGCCAAATCCCCTGGTTTACAGGAGCAGAGCATACAGCTCCAGTCCATCTCCCAGAGGCGTCTGCTGTGCATCTCGGAGGTGCTGGCCCTGCGGTGCCTGCGGGCAGCCGTTTGGGGTGGTGGTCTTCAGCAGTAAATGCGCTCCTGGGAATCAAAAAACTGGCTGCTTCAGCCCTGGGAGCACAGGAGGATCTGCTCTCCACCTCGCTGGTAGCCTGTTAGTCTTAGTCTATGTCCTTAAATATATTTTGTAGACTTTTTTTTCTTCTTAAAAAATACGTAAGATGAGAGCCCTGCTGCAAATAATTAATTGCCTTTCGGAAGATTGCCCAAAGCAACAGGAGCTTTTGTTGTTAACGTCGGAACTGCAGACAGTTCTGCATCGTGCCACGTGGCTCGGCTAGTCGGTCTGTCCTAGCGTCGGCCCGCTGGGCTCTGTCGCAGAGCCGGGGCAGGGTACAAAAGGTTCAGCCGTTTGACACCCTCCCGCTGTCCCGCAGGGAAGATCCCCCTGTGCTTGTGTGATTCCACAGCGCCCTGACTGTGGTCACCACCCTGGGCTGTGCCGGGGTACCTGCTTCACTCTGCGGTTTTGTGCCCAGTGTCTGGTGTTTATACGAGAAAAAGAGAGTTTTGTTACTTCCATCGAGGTAGTTTAATTATTTATGGCAGGCAGCAGAAACAAATGGTTAAAATATTTGGCTCTTGCAGTCAGTGTTGAGTACAAGGAGTGTGCTGTGGGACAAAAGGGATCTGTTGGTGAGGGAGGACCTGGGTGACGCAGGAAACCCTGACGGGTTAGTGCAGGGAAGCCTGTTTACCGTGGACTTGATCTACAGCGAAAAGCAATGTGTTCTCTCACCCACTGGATTCTGGATAGCAAATCTTTATGTAAATAATGCACTGGAAAATGAAACTCTTAAGAAGGATTATTTTTTTTTTTAAATTATTTTTAAGATTTGGAAGTTAAATCTTTTCTCTCCCTAACCATTGCTGTGCTGCTGAACTCCAGGGGCCTTCCAGCCACCCTCGGAGATCTGCAGCACGTGGAGAGGAAGGATAAGACGGCAGATGTCCAAGGCGTAAAGCCAAAATCCCTAAGCTGTGCTGTTGGTGCTTGCCCATAGCTTGTGGTGGTGCTCTCCTGAGACAGCCGCCCTCTTAGCAGCTTCCCCCTGGAGAGTCCTGGGCCTGGACCTTCCAGCCTTGCTCCTTGCTGAAGGTTTGCAAATAACCGTCAGAGGTCGGAAAGGCATCGCTGTGCAGTGACAGTGCCGAGGACGCGCTGTCCTGTGTCGGGGCACAACCTGACTTCTTACTGCCTGAGTTTTACCCCGCACACGAGCTTTAGTGGGGAGATGCTCCCCGTGGCAGTTCCTTGGATGTTGCTGTGTAGCGTCAGGTGCGGGGCCCCCGCGGAGGAGCAGGGCTGCAGCCGAGGTGCCGCTGGGCTTCTGCGGGGCACGTCCCAGCCGATGTGCCGCTGCTGGGACCGTGGAGCAGCCGCACCGGCCAGGTTGGTGGCCCTGCAGTGGCCAGCACAAGGTGTGGGACAGGCAGAGGAGAGTCCTTTGAGCAACCTCCTCTGCTCCGTCGGGAGCAGCTCTGACTGTTCCCAGCCCACTGTGGTTTTAAGAGCTGTTTAGTGGATCTACTGTTGAGGAGTTTGCGTTGGCCTTTTCTGCGCCCATCTCTGCTTTGGGCCATCCCAGCGTGCTCTGGCTCCGGCTGGAGGCTGCAGGCAGGAGCCTGGTACCTCTGGGACTTGCTGGGTTCCAGCCCTTCTCCAACCCCCTTCCCTGTGCTACCCGGGATTTTCATGCCTTCTGGTTTTATCTCTTCTTGATTGTCTCTATCTCGAGCTGAGGAGTCTCGGTCTGAACGTCTCTCCCTGGGAGAGCGCGGGTGAGCCTCCGCTCCATGGCACCTGCCCACACCGAGCCTTGCAGCAGGTCTCTAGGCCGGGGCAGAGGCTGTGATCATGCAGCCGCCTTCCTATTGCTTTCTCTGAATCCTCAGCTCTGTGTATCCCTGTCTTTGCAGTGTATTGTCAGAATTTTGCCCCGAGCTTTAAGGAAAGCGAGATGAATGTTATAGCAGCCGATATGTGCACCAACGCCCGCCGGGTCCGCAAGCGCTGGCTGCCGAAGATTAAGTCCATGCTGCCAGAAGGGATGGAGATGTACCGCACGGTCATGGGCTCCACCACAAACAGTGTCCCCCTGGATCCTGAATTCCAGCCCAACACTGCTCAGGTCTTTGAGCAGCGAATCTATGCAGAAAGGAGGAGCGATTCAGGAACTATAGTAGCCTTGAGAACTAACACAGTGAACGTAGAGCTAAGCAATGGATCCAACCAGTCCTTCGAACAGAGCGAGGATGCCGAGGGGGCTGGCTCTGTGATACAGGAGGCAGCTGCCACAGATGCTATGGCATCGGATACCCAAAGCACTCCGCAACCTTTTGAACAAGGTTCAGGCTCCTCCAGCCGGCCCGAAACTCCCGTGAGAAGACAAGATGGTACTTACGGAGGGACTTTATAAAGAGAGCAAACATTTCATGACCTATAAGGGATCTGTAATACTAAAGCTGCTTGCATGCATTACTAATACAAAACAAAAAATGTGATCAAGCCACTTACCTACTGAACTGCTACTGTTGCCTGAAAAAAATGTGATTTTTATTCTGCTTGTATTTAAAATTTATGAAGGAAATAATCGCATTCGTTATACTGTAAACGACTAGGTCTGTGGCGACCTACTTAAAAAAAAAAAATATTGGGCTCCTTTTTTGATATTCCTGAGGTTAGTCTATAAGATTGTAGCTTTTTCTTATTTTTTTTTCCCTTTTTGTTTTTTTCTTTTTTTTTAATTTGGGAAGCTTTCTGATGTCAGAGGCTCTTCATGATGAATGATGTTAGGGTCTATTTGTTCAGTTCCATGAAACACTGAACATGTAGGTTAGTGATGTGTATCACTACTTGTAAAATCCCTTCCCTGGGCAGATTTATCTTGTGCCAGCTGCTAGATTTCTTGGTAGCAGAAAAACCCCTGAACTATTACGCAGCATTCTGGCCTGAGGTTTGGAGCAAGCCTTAACTGTGAAGTATCAACTGGCTTAAAGAGAGTATATGGTATATAACAAAAATTTTGTCTGTGTAGAGATGTGGAAAGTACAGACACCAGAAGTTAAAAACAAAATTTATGAAGATCAGGCAAATCAGTTTATTGTCAGAAGTTATAATACCATTTTTTGGCAGAGGAACATTATTCACTTCAAAATACCTCTTTTGTTTTGTTTTAGTTTTTTTAACTTAGTAATTGGTTTAAAAGAGTCTTAAAGACTACATGGCCATGCTGTAATGATGTGACTGAACGCTATCTGGAGTAGGAGATGGAAGTCTGGTAGTATTGCTAAAAGAGGAGTTTAATACAAGAGATCCTGAGATATCATGGCTTATTAAGCAAATTCATTAAATTTTAGATAAATATAGTCCTGCTGATGTGTTAATTAAAGTGTTTTCTGTGTATGCGTGAAATCTGGCAGAAATTAAGAATTGATTTATATTCTTTGATGTTGTCCTTAGACCAGCCTTCAGAAAGGTTATTGCTCTGTTACTGTTATTATCATATAATGTTATATAGACTGCATTTGTGTGTTGACTCCCATTTCAAATCATGCTGATAATATCTGTGAAAAATTAATAAAACTGCCATTAAACACTATGTACCTTTTGCTTGAAATCCAAATTAATGAGCAATATATGCGTCTGACTGATTTTGAGAGTAGAGGTCATCTAGCTAGCAGAAAAGGTGATGTGAACTTCTTTCCCTCGCTGCCGAAATGTAGAATATTTCACACAAGCAGATCTACTAATTCACAGAATGCATAAAGAAAATGCTTTGTATATAAGAAAAAAAAAAAAGTACTTCTGAGGAACTGCCTGTCCTTTGTTGTGGTTGATGTTATCTGAGGGAACAGTGGGATGGGAAGAACCTAGCAAATTTTCTTTTTCATTGAAATTTTCCAGTTCGGTACAGCTGATCC
>NW_020799122.1:2805611-2811973 GCF_003259725.1 Athene cunicularia | reverse complement strand
AGGACGTACTGTAACGTGCCTCGCATTGCGGCAGCCGAGAGGGGCCCCCACGGCACACGGGGAAAGCGGTGGAGTAAACGTGGGGCAGATGGAGAAAGGTTTCCTCTTTGCTTAATTGTTATTATTTTTATCGCTGTTATTATAAAATGGCCAGTCGCCCTCTGCCCGGCGTGGGGCCGTGATTTCGGCAGCGCCCTCCAGGTGAGAGGGAGGAGGCTGAGCTGCGGGGCAGTGGGTGCACCCATGGGTGCTCTCTTCCCCTGGGCATTAAAAAATGATTGTTTGTTGATGCTGTGTTGGATCACGGCTGATTTCTGGGAGGCAGCTCTGGGTTTTAAAGACTTGACCTGTCTTCATTTTCTTGGGATCTGCTCTGGAGGGAGAGACGCCGGAGCACTGTGTCTGCTCAAACTCTCTGAATTTGGCTTTTCACCTCCACCACTGCTGGGTTTTGGCCCCTCTGGGTGCAGGTTGTCCCCACCATGGGCCCCCAGGGACACAGCCAGGTGGGCACTGAGGTTGGGGACCACCAGCCCGGGGACAGCAGGGACACCACGCTGCCCTTCATGGCCAGGGAGAAAATACGTCCAGGTGTCTCACAGTGCATCTTCCTCCTCCAGCAAAAAAAAACCCAAATTGAGTGAAAGCTCTTTTGCTTGCTGCAGTCCCTGCTGGGCTGCAGATTTAGGCTGCTTTTTGATTTTTTTTAATAGTTTATCTTTTCCAGCACTGCTCTGCACCAGCTCCTGATGACGTACCACCCCAGGAGGGCGTAACCCGCCATGGCAGAGGAGGTGAGGCTGCCCAGCTGCAACCAGATGTGGCCAAGCCAAAAGAGCCAGGAACTTGCTCCTGGGTGCCTGGAGGAGTCCTGAAATGTGAGTTGTAGGTAGGCGAAAGCAGGAGGCTCTGGACAGCAGCTGACCTGAAGATGGCATCCAGGAGGGCCAGGGAGCGGCGCGGCACCAGGCAGACATACCCGTGCTGGCTGGTGCCAAAGGCATTGGCCATTGCAGAAGGCATTGATCATTGCAGATGTCATTGGTCATTGCGGACAGTTTTGGTCATTGTGGAGGCCATTGGCCATTGCAGATAGCGTTGGTCGTTGTGGAAGGTGTTGGCCATTGCAGAAGGCATTGATCATTGCAGACAGTGTTGGCCATTGCGGAAGGTGTTGGCCATTGTTGAAGGTGTTGGCCATTGCGGAAGGTGTTGGCCATTGTTGAAGGTGTTGGCCATTGTTGAAGGTGTTAGCCATTGTGGAAGGTGTTGGCCATTGTGGAAGGTGTTGGCCATTGTTGAAGGTGTTGGCCATTGCGGAAGGTGTTGGCCATTGTTGAAGGTGTTGGCCATTGTTGAAGGTGTTAGCCATTGTGGAAGGTGTTGGCCATTGTGGAAGGTGTTGGCCATTGTGGAAGGTGTTGGCCATTGTTGAAGGTGTTGGCCATTGCGGAAGGTGTTGGCCATTGTGGAAGGTGTTGGCCATTGTTGAAGGTGTTGGCCATTGTGGAAGGCATTGGCTGCTGTGGAAGGTGTTGGCCATAGCAGACGGTGTTGGTCCTTGCCTTTATAGCCAGGGGATGCAGGTGGGCAGCCAGCAGACACCGGGGCCTGCGGTATCCCAGCACCACACTGCTCCACCAGCACCAAGCTCCCGTGCGAGCCCAGCACCATCCCTGCTCTCAGGGGAGAGAAAGAGGCGAGAGCAAGAGCCATGCCTGGCCGGAGCCAACACACCAGGTACGGCGGGATCCATCCCGCTCACCTCCCTTCTCCCAAGACTGCTGCCCGGGAAGGGGTGGGGGGACACACACGACAGCCGAGAGGGTGTGCACCCGTGGGCACTGGGGGTACCTCTGCTCCCTCTCCCTGACTCCGTACATGTGAATGAAGTGTGAGATTTATGTCAGAGAGGCCCATCGAGCAGATGCTATAAATCACGGCCGCGAGCGCTCCCTGCACCGGCGGCTGAGGAACACTTCACGGCTTCTCTTATTTATATGCATCTTTTGCACCAAGCCATTTTATAATAGACTGTGGAGGGGCACTCCGGCACCGGCGAAGGCTGATATATATCGTGCAGGACAGGAAATACAAATAAAGGGTGAAGGGTAGGAACTGCATCGTTCCCGACGCACGCCGCCGTGCCCGCCTTGCTCCGCGGCGCTGACTTGGGCACACCGGCGCTGAATTAAGATTGCCATGGGCACATAAATCAGCCCCGGCGAGCAGGGCTCCAGGCAGGGTCTTTGGAGTGTTATTGTAGGGTTGCTTAAGTGTAATAATAAAAAGAGTAATGATCAAGGCCCGGATTTGGCCAAGGGATGGTGGGGTGTGAGCGTGGCGCCTGGCCACGTCCTCAGGGTTGTGCTGGGATGGCGAGGGCCAGTGACAGCAGAGTGGTGGCAAGGAAAGCTGCCACCGGCAGGCAGGTAATTCCTGTGTGGCCGGGAGGGAGCCTGGGTGAGCCAAGCACTTGATTTTTGGCCCCAGGTGATGCTGTCGGCGCTGGGGCTGGGCTGGCGGCAGTGACAGCAGGATGGCACCCCAAATCCTCGGTGGTGGGGTCCGGTCCTTGCTGGGTTCAGGCAGAGCTGTGTGGAACTGGCAGCTCTTGCCCAGGCTTCATGTCCCCGGGGCTCTGCTCCCGCTGGGGGAGGAATTAGATCCGTCTAATTCAATGCAAGGATGAAAAGAATAAAATAAATTAAAAAAATTAAAAAAAAAAACAGAAAGAAACGCTGAGCCACAAACCGAGATGACAGATAAATCCAGGAGGGGTATGTAATCTCACTCCCTGGGCCCAACCAGAAGTTACAATACATAAATTATTGCACCTAAAAGCTTCTATAATTTCACTTCTATTTGATTCACCATAAAGTACCACAATGCCCTCTGCATCTACCCGTTTGATTATACATTTGTACCAAGACACAGCTTATGCTTAAAATAACATTACTGGAATAGAGACGGACAAGAGAATTCATTTGAATGGAAATCAATTTGATTAGAAAAGTAAATTACCCAGAGTATATGAGCAGCATATTGCGGTTCTGAATAATAATAATAATAATAAAAAAATAAATCAGTGGCAGCAAAGGATCTTGAATGTTTTTACAGCACAGAGCTGCTCGGGCAGTGGCTGGGCTGTGAATGCTGCCCAACATGGACATGGGGCTGGGTCCTTGTGCCAGGGCACCCCCAGGCCGAGCAGCCCCATGTCTGTGGGGACCCCCGTGCCCCCGGGAGCCTCTGCAGGGGACGAGCCTGTTGGTGTCTGCCAGCGGCACCCCCCTGCCCGAACGCGACGTGCACGGCTCGGTGTAGGTGCGGGGCCGCAGGCGATGGGGGAGGCTACGCCCAACCAAAGGGGACAGACACGGGTTTATGTGGCTGGACACAGGACATCATGCCTTCAGGGACATGATTTTATGTACTCTGAGGTGATGCTGGTCTGCGGTGGCCACTGGCCAAGCTGTGGTCCCGCCACAGCCACCAGACTGGAGGGTCACTGCTCCGGTTTGGGTGATGCTTGGGATAGACAGCACTCCAGGGCACGGGGCTGGCTGCGGGCAGGATGGCAGCGTCCCGCCCTTCGTGTTCATCCTCCACTGCCCGAAAAGTTGCCAAGGAGGCCGACAAGGTGGCAAGGAGCCAGGGAGGCCAGTGGCCCTCAGTGCCCAGCAAGAGCCAGGGCAGGACCCCCAGTCGCTCCCTAAAGGTGCGTTTCCCCCGTGTCAGCTGCGGTGCGAGAGGACGGCTGAGGTGCACAATTTGCTGAGCTGTGATATTTTATAAATAATCAATTGGTATTTAATTCCCATGTGATAACTGTCTTATTAAATCTAAATTTAATGTGTATTTGGGAAACCCTAATTTAAAGTGTTACTGCATGCACCATCTGGTGTGCTCTCTAAATACAAATGCAATAACATAATTCAGAATTACATCATAAAAGTAAGTTATAAGAGATAAAAATGCACAACTATGTTCTTCAGTCAAGGCAGCTTTTATGCTTTTTTTCTCCTGATTTAGACACAAATCACAGCCGAAACATCCTTACCCCGATTAAGTGATTTTTCTACAGGGATTTTTGTTTTAATGGTGAGCAGAAGCGCACGGGGGGGGGACGGGACGGGGGACGTGAGATGGGATCAGGAGCCAGCACTGGGCTCTGCTGCTGTGGGAGACACGGGAGCTGTGGGAACCCTCTGCTCGCCGCTGCCGGGGAGGTTCCTCACCGCGAGGTGTTGGGCACGGGGCACCCCGGGGTGCTGCATCCCCCTCCCCCCCCAGCCCAACAGCGAGCTCCCCGGGCGCGGGCGAGACCTGCCCGCCTGAAGCACTGAGGTTTTAAAGTTAAAGCCTTAACCCCAGTCAGAGCATCCTCTCCCAGCCCCTCCGCACCGGCGAGGGCCGAGCCGGGCACAGGGGAGACACGGCGACCCCCCAGGCTGCTTTTTGTTGAAAATGGGGTCAAACTGAACCCAGAGTTCGGTGCATCGATGATCTTTTATAGCGGCAGTAAATCTCGTATCTTTGCAAAAACCCCTATTTTCTCTGTACGTTGAATGAAACATGAGATTCCTTAATAGAGAGGGAAATTAAAATCTAGTTTTATTGCAGTTCCTGTAACTGGTATCTAAGCTATTAATAATCAATCCATTCTTGCTTAAAAGCTAACATTTATCACACCAGCTAAGATGAGCTGACGGGCACTGGGGGGAAAGTACAATTGACTGCAATTACACTTTGAAAAATGTTATCTGTGCCACTGACCACTGGGGATAAATGATGAGATTTCATTTGTTTCTTCAAGCTTCAGATTCTTTTTCCCAACTTCTTTTTTGTTGGGTTTTGTTTTGTTTTGTTTTGTTTTTTCCTATAGGTTGCCTCAACGCCGAGCTGCTCAGGGCAGGACTTGAGCGAAGGGAACTGGGTTGTCCCAAAGTGGTGAGGATGCTCTGCGCTGTGCCCTGGTCCTGTCCCGTCTGGGTACGTCACACCTTCCTCATCCTCACCCGGGGACATGGTGCTCAGGGTGAGCAGTGATTTCTGCAGCTGGGGGCCGGTGTTCACCCCGCAGGGCACCCATGGGTGCCCGCTGAGGATGGACCGCCCAGCCAGCCAGTGACTGCCCTACCAGGGCAGGGAGGGACCCGTCCCTGATTTACGATGCCTCTGCAGAAAGGGGTTGCAAACGTCTCCAGGCGTTGGGAGAGGGACTCCAGACCAGACTTGTTCTGGGGCCACCAGACCTCTTTTAACCAAGAACCCCAGCACCAATGTTTATTAGTTTTATCCTGCGTTTTACAAGGGGGAGGAAGAGGCTGGTAAAGGAATTGATTTGCTTGATTTACTGGTATTAATGAAACAGCTGACCGTAGATCTCCCGCAGCAATATTACGCTGCCCGTGATAATTCTCCAGACTCCAAACTTTTCAAATGAGTTTTTGCAATTTAAAATTAATAATTGTTCTGTCTAGAACAAGGATAATTAAATGCCTGTTCATCCTCATTATTGTCAGCCTTGTGATTTGTTGTTTTCTCTGTAATAAAATTAACCGGTTTAACTAATGGGTGCCAAAACTTGATAATTAAAGCTGAGCAAATAATTTGCAACAAATAATTTACCCACTGGATTTGGCGGGGCCTGTGGCAGACACAGGGCTGACGGCAGGAGGCCAGGACCCAGCAGTGATGCCCGATGCTGTGCGGGGCATCCCGGGCAACCTCCTTTTTCTTACAACGTTCAATTTTTTTTTAAAGAAAATTAATATTTTTTTTTTTCTGTTCTAAGAAAAGAGGTTCCCATCATGGGTTTTTGGTTGGTTTTTTTTTTTGCACACCTGGAGCACGAGGCAGATCGTTCATCAGAGTTTTGTAGGCTCATCCCTGGGTGAGGAGGCCCCTAAGAAATAGCAGCTGCTCTCTGGTAAATCCCGAGGATGGTGTGTAGGTGGTCGAAAAAATGGCAACTCTCGGGGGGAAGAGAGGAATTAAAATAATGAGCCAATGAAAGGAGTTTGGTCAGACACACTCTTCTAACAAGAATGGACCTTAAAATTACGGTTATTAGCAAGGTTTCATTTCAGCAGCAGTTAAAGAAGCTTTGGAAGGTATCGCAATTAATTTGTAAGTTTATATTGCACATTATAACGCAGGAGGCCATTAACGAGGCTGTGACATTAAATTTAATGTACTTGGCGAACAGGACGGTTTGTCTCTCCCTCCTGGGTGCATTCCCGGGTGGATGGTTGGGGGTTTGGGGGGGGCTATGTTTCTCCCGGGGGGGGGCAGCAGTGCTGGGGACCCCCGATGCTGGAGAGCTCGGGCAGAGCTGCGGGGACACGGCCGGGAGG
>NW_020799122.1:2798472-2800593 GCF_003259725.1 Athene cunicularia | reverse complement strand
CCCCCCCCCCATAACACGGGGTAGCCCCCAGGACAACTCCTGCGGTCATCAGATCAGTGGAGTTTTGCAACCATCTTCCCTGGGACTTGTATCACTCTCAGTAATGCAGGAGATCCCTGCTGCTAGATGCAATCACAGAAAATAATTCACCTGGAGACATAAAACAAAAGGAGCCATTTCTCAAAGGAAAAGAGCTGTTGATTTCCCCCTTTTCTCATTCACACATTGGTCTCTGGGCATAATGGATCAGTCATAAAAAAAGCAAGTAACACATTGTGCCCTCATTCTTTTGGCTTTGGACAATATTAACATAATACACACATATTGTTTATTTATTCTGCTATAGTGCAAGTAAAGGCGTAATGCCCGATGTTTAAATGGGGTATTTTTAAATGCTCACATTTCCTTAGCCGTTATGATGCATTAGCCATCAGTAGTCAAATTGCCTTGTATTTGCAATTTTATGGGTACATTTTATCAAGCACACAGGAGCTGCATTCAAAGCATGAAAATAAAGTATTCCACTTGTGTTAGGCAAGCACTGTTTCGACACAAGATATGGCCAGAAAACAGAAATCTCCTTTTTTTTCTTTTTTTTTTTTTTACCTCAGCTCCAGATTCATCTCCAAATATTGCTTCTACTTGCAGTAGCGACTGCTAAGAGCCCCCTTTATGGCTGTGTAACATCCACGCATCCTCCCCACACTAAAGAGCTCACAACTGAATTTAGCCTGCCGTGAAATCACACGATGTTTCTTTGCTGTTTTAAAATATCTCGTTAGCAAAACGTTATCATTGCTCTCCCCCACAGAAAGATTGGCTGCTGGGGTCACTGAGCGTCGCCTTCCCAAGTCGACGTCCAGACTTCCAGCTACCCTCATGAAGCAGGAAAAGTTGTAGTGAGGAAATAATTTTGGTAATCAGAATTAAAAAGCGTTTCTCCTTGGGCAGGGCCCCCAGCACCAAGCCTGGGCCCACGCAGGGTGGCTTTGGTGGTCGGGATGTGTCGAGCAGCTGGTGCTTGGCCTGGAGCAGCGGCTGGCCAGAGCCAGGGCTTCCCGCTCGCTCCTTCGCGAGGGCAGGACTCGGGGTCACCCCACTGCTGCCCCCGAGACCTGCGCCTGCCCCTCGTGTCAGCCCCAGCGGACACCCCACAGCTCCAGGGTCACACCTGGGGGGGGCTGGAAATTCATTCAGGCTGTCCCCAAGGGGAGCTGCTGCTGGCAGGGAATTCACTGAGGGGGAGTTTGCTCCCTCTCATGGGCTCTGGAGCTGGTGTCTGAGCCTGGCACGCCAGCAGTGGGTGCAGAAAGGGGTGGGATTCCTTCATATCTCGGAAAGCAGGAAAGAAAATCTCCCGTTTGTACCCTGGGAGTTGCTGGCCCAACACAGTCTAAGTGTAAAGACCCCCAGAGATGCACTCCTGGGTTGGGGCTTCAGCAAGTACCTACTGCTTTTGATAACCCAGAACTAGATCTGCTTTTTGATGGGATCGAATTTTGCCTCTCCGGAGCTCTCAGCTCCTTCTCACATAACACTTTATTGCCTTTATTGTCTCTGGGTCTGCTAATCCTCTCTGGATTTATTTCTTCCAGAGAGCTTTAGCTGCCGTTCAACCAACTCCAGACCGTGTGTAACATGAATATTACAGCGTTCGCTCTCTGAGATGAAATGATGAAGTATTCCTCCTGTTTTCTAGACCAGTACAGCTCCGTTTAATACATACATAAAAATCCAGCAGCTATAGCTGCAGCACTCTTTTTTTTTTTATTTATTTCAAGCTCCCTTTAACAGTGTGTTTAACACCAAAAAACCCCATAGCCTCTCAGGCTGCAGGTGACAATCTGCCAAAGCATGTTGTGTACAAAGCGTGCTGCCAGCGTTTTACTGTGGATTAGTCTCAGATATCACATGTTCCCCGGGAAATGAACCGCCGCACCCTGCAGCACCCTCGGGCAGGCAGGGCCGGGCCCCGACGGGCAGGTCTGGACAGACAGACAGGCTCCGGACAGACAGGCCAGACCCATCGCTTGGCAGCGGCCGCTCTGCCGTTCCCCCGCTCGGGACGATCCCGAGGGCGGCTTCACCCTCTTGCTGTCCCCAGGCACCGCCACCCGCCGG
>NW_020799122.1:2777683-2798422 GCF_003259725.1 Athene cunicularia | reverse complement strand
GTATAAGAGACAGCTGGTGAGGCGTCGCCGGGACAGAGCGGGGGCCGGAGGCGACGGGGCCCGGGGCGATGTTCGTGCAGGAGGAGAAGATCTTCGCGGGGAAGGTGCTGAGGCTCCATGTGTGCACCATGGAGGGCGCCGAGTGGCTGGAGGAAGTCCCCGAGGACACCACGGTGGAGAAGCTGAAGGAGCGATGCCTGAAGCACGTAAGGAGCGGTGTCCGGTCCCGTCCCCCGGGGCTGTTGCCTACCCCGGCGGGCTCCCTGGGCTGCCCAGTGTCCCTGGGAAACCCTCGGGTGTGGTGGGTCGTGCAGTGCGCTGGGAGGGAGCGGTGAGCCCGGGCCGGGTGCGAGGCGGAGATAGCGCCGAAATCTCGGCGTTTTCTCTGATACGTGCCGTGGTCCGGGCTGGGTCTGAAAATCATGGTCGAGGGGAAGGGCAGGCAAGTACCCGTGTGAAGAAAACAGATTTTTCCTGCGCTCTGTAAATATCTTTTTTTTTAAAAAAAAAAAAAAAAAAGTAAACAGGTGTTTCTGTGTTCTGGTTTCCTGCTTTACCGTGTATAACACACCCACCCCACCCCCACTCCCCGTTATGTGAAAGTGTGCCGTATAGAAATAAAATGTCTATTTCAAGAGAGAAGGAGGATTTGGGAGGAAGTTGCTTTGCAGCCTTTAGTTACAGAATTTGGTGTGTGTTTTGGGGTAGTGCTAGAGATCACCAGCTCCTACGTGTGCTTTATGAACCAGTGGCCACGCGTTGCAAGAGTCTGGTGAACTGGTTTCTGATGATTTCTCCTCAGAAATTACAGCCTGGTTTGTTTCTTTTCTCTTTAAGAGCAATTAAGGAAAGTAGTAACTATGGAGGACAACTTCCCTTTTCTGAAAAAGTCTTTGTATGGCCTTACCCTGTGTTGGCACGGTAGCTAGTTGGATTTTCATAGGGAGATAATAGACTCTTCTAATGCTCTCACAGTGCTCTAAGAAGTAAGGTATTAATGGATGTGTCCAAAGGGTAAATTACTTATCACTGTCTGTGAGAGAAAACGTTTAAAAATACTGTCGTAGTCTGTAGACGTTGAGCTGGAAAACACAGGCTCTTTGTACTCACATGTTCAGTTACTACTGATGTGTTCATGGGTGTTAAATGTTAAAACCAGTGGTTACAAAACTATTGGACCGAATTTTGAAGATCTGCCATGACAGCGTCTTACTTTTAAAGCAAAAACATGATTGACAACAACAGCGTGTAAGGTTGTGACCCATGACTGGGGCTGTCCTAAAATCTGTCATTCTGGAACCAACACAATGTAGTCTGGCAGCTTGAGTCATAACCTGCTGAATTTCTTGCTGAGGGCTTTGCTGACAGATGTGTAACTTCTGAGTGGTAAAAGCCTCTACTCCCGTCTCTGGGAGCACAATTTACTAAACCACATTTAATAGTCTTTTTTGTCTTCAAAGTCTTGCAAAGACTTTTTTTTTTTTCGTAAAACACACTCGCAGTAGGAGAACATACCTGTAATATGTAATTACTTAACCCCCATTTGAAGGGTGAAAGGTTTTATTTTCTGAATCAGCATGCTGTGAAGGTGACCAGCAGCCCAAGTGCCCTCTGCCTTGGGCCTGCCACTTGTTTGCTTTCAACTAGAACCCCTGGAAAACTACAGGTCACAGCACGTGCTGTTTTTCATCATGTTGTCTTCATAAGTGCTTTTTGATTTAGGGACGAGAAGGGCTGCACTGGAGTTTGCTTTGCCTGAGGTAGGTGGGAACCTTCTTGAGGGAAAACAGTGTGCTGGAAGCTGTAGGGTTCAGGGCTGTTAAGTTCCTGGAAGAAGCTTAGTGCTCCCCTCTTGTCCCTCTTGAGCGCAGCTGAGTGATTAAGCAGAAGAGTGGTGCAAAGACTGCCAAAACAGGGTGGGGTAATGATTACATGCATATGTGCAGAGCTGAAAGGCCTTTAATTATCAGGAAGCTTAACTGAATAGATGCTTGCATTGCAGTGCAAGTCAGGGCAGAAGACAATTGATAACTTGGCATGATGTTTGATTTCTTTCTCTCTGCTGCTTTGTGCTAATGGTGTGGATTTGCATAACCATTATGGATAATATATAGTTTTATGGAGGGGAAAAATAGAAATGGAAAAATCATGACTCCTGATCAGGGATATGTTGCAATGAATCTTGATAGCACCTTGAGATAATTTATGCAGCCATCTCTTGTAAGATGCTGATTATTATGTTCCCCGCAGTCTTTCAAATCATTCTTTCAGGAAGCAGAGGAAGGTATTTGTAAGAGATTTGAACTAGGAAGGTGGCCAGTTTCCCCTCTGTAACATTGAAATGATTACTGATCTCAGAAGTGTCACTCTTGATGTCTTCCACCCCGCTCCCCGAATTTTATGTTTTGGGGTGGTTTTTGTTACTGTTTGCAGAAAAAAAAGGCAAAACCCCCCTCCCACTAGTTTTATCTCTTGACCTCTAGTGATGATTGTTGTTAAACTGCTGCTTTTAGTAATGCTGTCCATGTAGTCTGTGAACAAATACCTAATAATAAGCCTTCCTAGTTATTTTTTAACTCGAGTTCCACCATCAAAGTGTTCTCTTGGAACAGCCACTTGTCCCTGTGCAGGTCCCCACCACCTCAGTGGCAGCAGGCCCTGAGCTCTCCTGGGATTTCCTTAAAAAGCAACTGGTCATTTCGGAAAACAGAATTGAAAAGTGTCAGCTTAACTGCAGAAACTCAAGCTTAACTTAAATACTTTTTTTATGATCCATAATTCTTGACTGTAAATAAGCATTGACAGTCCCAAGTACAGCACTGCATCAGTGGTGCTGTAGACAGTCCTGGTTCTGATACTCGAATCACAACAGACCATTGCTTCTTGCTGAGACTCAGCACTATTTCTGAAATACTGCTGTAAATTGTGGTCACGCGTTCGGCATGCACAAGTGTGGGCTCTACCTGTAACTTTCCTGGCAGGTGGGGAGAGCTTTTAATGCTTCTGTTCCCCTTTTTCTTAAGCTGCCTCAGTGATAACTCGCCTGGGCTTTAAAGCCTGGTAAGAGCAGAGGTAGGTGCGTGCCCCTGGGCATGTTCGGGATACCTTGTGAGGGATGCAAATGGTTTAAACCACCCAAGCTTAGTAGTAGGGAGTGTCAGTACGATTTTCAAATGTTTCTGTTAATAAAAGCAAACAAAAAATGCTTTTTCCTCATTTCAAAAACAAACAAAGCCTTGTGGTTTATCAGGATTCCAAGCTTTGCGAATAGCGTTTGGCATCACCAGGGCTTACAATTTCAGCAGTTGCTCAGGTACCCGTGAACAAGGATTTCTCACCTGCCTGGCAAAGCAGCCTGCTGTAAACTCCAGCGTTAAAAAGAAATGCAAATATTTACACTGGAAGCAGAATGATGAACCAGCAGATCCTCTCCTTGCAATCCTTTTGTATGAAAAGATGAGAGGTCAGGTCCTCTCCAGCACGCTGCACCTCTGATGGCTGGGGGAACAGTGCTTGTTAACCCAGCTGGGCCCTGGGGCAGCAAGGTGCACCCCAATTTCTCTGCTTCAGGGTCCACCCTGATTTCTTGACTTCCTTTCACTTGTGTGACAGATGCTTCCTCTGCACTGTGCTAGGGAATTCCTCTCCTCTTCACCGCTCTTCCTGTGGACTAGCAGTGCTGTTCTCTCTCTGGGCAGTTACGCTTTAAAGTACTGTATTTAATCCAAAATCCACTGTATTTTGGCAGATACGGTTCTCCTGAAGCAAGATTCCACGGTGAGATCTGATGATTAGTGGTGGTGGTTCCTGGGGGGCTGTTGAGAGCTAGTAGAGACATTGCCTGTTATGACCTTTTTACTTGCAGGCCATGTTAAAATGTTAAGATTAGTATTTCACGAAGTAGTCTCTTTGATATAGGCACTGTCCATATATGCCTTGTTATTCTATGCAGTTGTTAATAAAGTGGTTAGAGGAACAGGAAATAACAGGTGTCCATAGGAATTTTCTTTTAAAACAGCAACTTTTTTTTTTTTCACTTATACCTTCACCTTAGTTATATAGTACCAGTATCCTTATTTTCACCTTGCTAGTACACTTACGAGTATTATGATTGCACACCCACACCCCCCTTTATATGCACCAGGGAAAAAAAAAATGGATAATAGGTCCCATCCCACCCCAGACATGCACCTCCCAGCTCCCATTTTCAGGTTCTTCCTTTTGGGGTCTGACTCTCCAGATCTGTAACAGGAACATTTTGAGCTTGTGTGCAGAAGAGATGTTCCACTGATGTACTCTCATGCGTTTTGGGTAACTTCTCAGATCAATTACAGGAGGTACTCCCAGCTGCTTCTAGGCTGTAATGTGTTCTTTGGCTTCCATTCAGCACTTAATATGCTGAAGGATTAGTAAGAAGCTACTGTTATACAAATCAGGACTCAAACATTCTAGCCTCGGTTTTACTGAGGCATCACAGCTGTGCAGCAGTTCAGATGAGCTGAAGATCTGGGTTGGAAACAAGTGCACTGTGTTTAGAAAAAGAGCAGGTAGAAAAGGTGATGAGGGACTAAAAGGAATTCCTTTGAAGGAGGCTGGTGATCATATGATGAACAAGACTAAGTGCTACATCAAAGTGAAGCACTGATTACAGTGAGGGTTCTGGAAATGGCTCTGTTAGGTGAAGGGTGAACACACTCCTCTGCAGGCACGGCAACAGTGGCTTGGCAGAAGCATGTACTGAAAGAAATGTCATTAAAAGCTGTTTCGGAGCAGAGCAGGTGAGGTCAGTATTAAGCGTCCTATTTTGTGGCGAGAACAGCAGCATCAATTTCATGGTTTTAATAGGCTGTTATTTTTAATTTTGCCTTTCTGGAATTGCAACCACTATACTTGCTTTCTCCACTCAAACAAATTAGAAGCCTCTAGATGCACTGATGTAATGTTCTTGAAATCTATCACAGGGCATCTGGGAGCCACTCTGGTGCGAAGATGAGTCAGCCCGTGGCCCGTGTGTGTGCACGCTGGGATGTTTTTTTCAGGATTTCATCTTGATTTTCTAGTGAATTAATTGACACAGAATTTAAAATTGTAATAAGGAATTGAGCCCAACATTTATATAGGAACAAATTTACTGTATGCTGCCTGCGAAGAAGAGTTGTGAATGTAACTCTTGTTCAGCACTTTCAGCAGGAATGCAGGTTAGGACTTCAGCAGCCAAATCTGTTGATTTCCGCTTGAAACAAGGTGCAGAAACTGCAGTTTTCTTCCCAGTTTAAGGTCAAGCATACCAAAATCACTGCTGGCAGTTTCTTGTTTAGTCTAACAGTGTGTGTAAATAATAATTATTAGATGAAGGAGAGAGTTTCACCTCTACTTTGACACCAGTTACAAATGAAAAACATACTGCATTATTTTATCCTTCCCTTCTGCAAAATTACTGGATGCTCTTTGTAGATCTGCGTTCTTAATTCATGATACTAATTGATGCCCCCAGACTTCTCACTGAGTGACCTCAGTGATCTGTTGCAGAATTGACGTTGCTGTGGGTTCTAGAGCATCCTTGCTTTGCTCCAAATCTCCATAGGCCTGAGTATAGGACCAAGCACTCAGAATTAAGTATGACAGAGATGTACAGTACTGCAAAAGTATAAATCCACTCACATAGGCTGGTGCCCTTGAAGGGCTCGTTTGGAGTGATTGGGCTGTAAGGGTGGGTCTTTGAAAGTGGATGCTTAAAGAAGATATTGAGGAATGGAGGGTGGAATCCTTCCTCTTTTTTTGATTATTCTTCCCAGACAGGAGCTTGGATATGCAGGTAGAAACCTACCACAGACAGCACTGTTACAGCACAAATCATGCCTCAGTTTTTTAATAAAACACATTCTGTGCATTGGCCTCTAGCATATTGTGCTGTTACTGAAGCTATTAAGCAGATTGTAAATGATGGCACAGTTTGTGTGTGGAGCACCTTAAGTGCAAAATGCAGTGATTCATGCAGTAGGCTTATTTCTGTCGTCTGATCTTCAATATTTTATTCTGCAGTGTGTACCTGGGAGCTTGGAGGATCCAAAAACCGTGACACATCATAAGTTGATACATGCTACTTCTGAGAAGGTGCTGACCGACACAAAAACAGTGTTGGAGGAAAACATTCAAGATAGAGGTAAGATTGTCTGGGTTTTAATCCTATCAGCCTGGAAATTTAAGATTGCGTTTAACTCTTTGGCAAGTTCCAAACAGTGATCTTTTAAATATCTACTCTCTGCTTTGACATAGGAAGCTAATAATGTGGCAGAAAAGGAAGAGGAAAACTGCTTTTTTTTTTTTTTCCCCTTAGAGAAAGCACTTTGGTTTGCTTTTCTTCCCTCTTCCTTTTTAAGAGTTGAAAAGGAATCAGGAGTGTTCATTAAGTGAATAAATAGATTGTTTTTGTCTCCCTTTAAAGGAATTTTTTTCAACCTCCAGGACATCATTTATCCTTCAAAATGATTCAAAAATAGTTATCATGGCTGAGTATTCCAGTGCTTTTGGGGGATTTCTTGAGGTCTGCAGGTCAAGCAGAAGAATGGTTGCTCAAGTGTATCCGAGTGTCTGCAGTTTAGATCTCATTCTGTCCTCTGCTAACACAGGTCAGAATCTGTCAGGCTCCAGTATCACCGACTGCACTGGGGTGTGTCAGGTACTGGGATTTAAACCTGGCTGTCAGCCAGGCACCACGCAACCACTCGCTCATCCTCCCCTGCCCCAGAGGGTGGGAGACAGAAGTAGAGAGGTAAATGCAAGGAGACTTGTAGGTTGAGATGAAAAAGAATTTAATAATGGAAATAAAAATGGAAATAATAATGATAGTAGTAATAAGAGAATATACAGACAAGTGATGCACAATGCAATTGCTCATCAGCTGCTGACTGATGCCCAGCTCGTTCCCAGCTGGTGATCCTGGAGGAGGGAAAATCCTAAACCCACAATCCTGGAAGAGCGAGGGCTTCCCAGCCAAGCCGCCTCTATACACTGAGCATGACGTTACGTGACATGGAATATCTCGTTGGCCCATTTGGGTTCGTTGCTCTGGCTGTGCTCTCTCCCAGCTTCTTGTGTACCTGCACAGATGGGAGGTTGAAAAGTCCTTGATTTCTTAGCATTGACTAAAAATATCAGTGTATTACCAACATTTTTCTCATACCAAATCCCACACTGAATCCAAAGCACAGCACTGTTCTAGCTACTAAGAAGAAAGATTAGCCCTATCCCAGCTGAAACCAGGACAGGTATATATTTGCTCCTGGAGTTTAAAAGTGTAAAGGATTACTGTGAAACAAAAGATCTGAAGATGGGAATTTGAGTCAGTTTTTACTAGATAGCTTAAGCTAATGGCCCCTTCTGGAGATAAAGGGCAGTGGTGCAGAAAGTGAGAGAAGCAGGACTGCTGTAGACTGAAATAGTGTCTGAACCAGAAATTCAGCAGGAGTAGAGTTCCTGGGATTTTGCCTGAGTTCATGCAGGCTGGAGAACTGCCGTTGTGAACACGAGTGCTTTGGTGTCTCTTCCAAGGCAGTGTCACCTATCACCTTTAGAGCTGAACAGGAGCTGAGAAGTGCTATCTTAAGCAAAGGCAAGGGACAGCATTTTTGCTGATTGGTGGTGTATTATTTCTAGGCGAGGTGCCGGCTCCTGCAGAGTTTTGAATTGCAGTTTGCAGCAGCTAAGCAGTATTAACTCTGTAGCCATAGCGAGCTGTCGTGTGAATGCCTCTTCGCCCCTTTTTCCTCTGCAGCGTGCTCTCTCCCGTGTGCCTCGCTTGTCAGGGCAGACAAGATTGCAGCCAACAGCTGATTGCCACCGGCTGACTGCACAGGGCAGCCAAGAGTCAGCATGTGGATCCTTTCACTGATCAGCTGGACAAATGAGGGTTAACAGCCTTCCCCAGCTGTTGCCCTTGGCTGTTTCGTGCTGAGCCAGACCAGAGAAACGTTGTGCTGTGTTTGCTTTTGACCTGCTTTGTACAACGGACTCAAACCTTCGTGGTGGGCTGTAGGTGGCTGGAGGGCTGCAGATGCTGCACGTGTGTGTCTGTGTCTGTCCACCCTTGGAAGGTATGCTAGAAACTTGTAAAACATCATGTGATCTATAGAAAATGGATGCCTTGTAAGGCCAAAGTCTTAGTCTTGAATGCCCAAATCAAACTGGTGCCAGGTCATATGGGATGTCAGGGACTGAAGACTTGTTTGTCCTCGAGACTCGCTACCAGTGATGCAGCCCTGCTGTACATCATCAGTCCCTCTGCTGCTGCTCACACCCAAAGGTGAGCTGCAGCCTGCCACTGAAAGTTCTTCCTGAAGCTTGGCCCTTGCCTTGCTGCACTTGAAAGGCCCCAGCTTAAACCAAAAACCATCCATGGCCTATCTCTACTGCACTGCAAAGCACAACAACACTGAAAGCGCCGATGCTTTTTTACTACGATAAGCCAGTTGATGTACCGTTAATGTACAAGACATCTGGAGCCTGTAAAACCCCTTCTTTAATGGTGGTGTGTGAGGAGAACCAGCCAGTAACAGTCAGAGCATAACTAATAACAGACCATGTTTTGAATTCACTGTGTGCTAAGGAGTTGCAAACATTGAAAGGGAGGGTGTAGAGCCAACCAGGTTTTAAAGAGTAAAAAAGATCTGATGCTACGGTGGAGTTAATACAAAATTCATCTCCAGGAAAAACTGGATTTGTGAAGTATCTTACAGGAGCTGTTCATACATTGCTTTCTAATGCGTTTCAGTATTGTTCTCTTTCTAGATGTCTTGCTTTTGGTAAAGAAGCGTGCACCACCTCCACTCCCCAAAATGGCAGACGTGTCAGCAGAGGAGAAAGTGAGTTTGAAAGACTTCTCAGCTTGGCTGTCTTGATGAGCTGACCGCTTTACTAAGGGGCTGCGGAAGGATTACTGTGGTGGACTCGTTTTGTTCGTAGAGGCAAATGCTGCCAGTTAAAATTCTAGGGAAATTATTTCATATTTCTTCCAAACTTCGAGGAGGCTGATTTTTCCTTTTTTAACTTTGATTGTGAGAACATTTGCCTTAAAATAAGGCGTGCAGATACACCCTGTGGCAGTGGTATAGAGTTGATCTTTGAGCAAACATCTAATAACTGTATAAGCATTGAGCAAGTGCCTTGCTTTGTGTTTGAAAACCCCATAGAAATGTGTTGATTTGCTGGCAAGCTGCCTTCTGTCTTTATCTGTGTGTGGCTTGTCACCCTCTAACCAGGTCTCTAGAGCTGAAGTGTTGGCCTCCTACTATTCTTCTTTATTTTATTTTATTGGAATGTAGTTGTTACTGAGGGTTTGCCCAGGATGATGCTTATGCATGAGTGGTACAGCAGGTGATGTTATCACATGAACACGTTGAGTGATGCTTGTGCTTGACATTGTGAATTTCTGGGTCTCTGCTTCATCCTTGCACAGCTTTTGTTTCTTCTTGCTTCCTGTAGGCATTGTTGTATGTCTCTCTATCCCTTCCTGTAGGCACCAGTGTATGTGTCTCTCTTCAGCAGGGTCTTGCTGTGCAGAATGTCACTTAAAGAGCATAAGACTGGGAAATATTTCTAGTTTGTACCCTGCTATTTTTTTTTTTTTCCCCTGGACTGTAAGTGTGTCCTGAAAAGCCAAGGCACCATATCTCTGCATGATACTCGCAAGCAGCGAGGCACTTCCAGTGTGAAGCAGTTACGTGTTAGCCTGTGCACAGTATTGGTGCATCTCTTGCCAAACCAGGGGTTTGAGGACATCATGCTGAGAGCAGAATATGGTCCCAGGCACTGAGACCTCTGAGTCCTCTCCATGTTTGATAAATCACTTTTCTTCTTGATGCTGGAATTTCCCCTGCGTGTTTAGATAACAAATAGGTAGAAGGAATGGACGTGGGGCAACCCAACAGGTCCGGTTTTGCTCTATTACTGCAAAATGATACTGGTGCTATTAATCCACTGCTAGACTGCTATTTCTCTGAGTTGCAAGTTACAGAGCACTGCTTGATGCCTTGGTGAAGAATGTGAAACTGCTCTCTGCTGTGCTGTGTTCTCTGTTCTGTGGATAATGGGTTATGAAACCTGATCATGTTTCCTATCCTGCAGAGGAAACAAGAGCAAAAAGCTCCTGATAAGGATGCTATTCTCAAAGCAACTGCAAATCTGCCCTCTCGCAATGTAGATCGCACTGTGGCCCATCACAACATGAGGGATGTAAGTATTAGATTTGACTTTAACTCGCACACTAACATGCAAATAGGCTTTTATCTTGTATAACCTCTTTGCTTACATACAAACGTGATTCTCTTTTGTTTATGAGAGAAATTCAGATGTATGTGATGTATATTAGAGAGCTTAAGATTTAGACACAGGTCATACTATTTAGTGATAATAAAACACTCTGTTCTAAATCATGATTTAAAATTTGTCCATGGGAAAGCCTCAGTAAACATATGCAAGATCTGGCAAATGTGGGGGGTTTATTTCTTCAGTGTTTGCAGAGTGGTGTGGTTTCTCTTCTCTTCCATGGTTCTGAAAAGAGAAATTAAGCCTAAATTTTGACTTCAGCAATTGAACACTGATAGAGTCTGTAATGCTTCTGAGTGTGGGGACCTTCACCCCTCTGTACTGGTAGGGGTATGAAGCAGCTAATCTGCCTACACACTGCGTGCTGTCAGTGTGCCCTAGTGACCTGGAGGGGACAGCTACTGGTGTTTAAGCTGTTTAATGGCCGACATGACCTACTGAGCACAGCCTATTTAAAAACAAATGTCCAACAAAGGAAATTGTGATGCTTCAGTTTAGAAATTCGCTTTGATCCCTGTTGTTCACATTTAGATTACTAGAAGGCAAATAGTAGACCAGGAAGGCCACAAGTAGTGCTTGTATGGAGCTACCGTGACTGTTGTCTTAAAACACTTCTACAAGGTGGGAATTTAAGTGTTTCTGTGAAGCAATGAGTGTTCTTGAAGGTTGCACATCTTACGGTGGTACTGGGCAGCAGGCTGTGGTAAAAATAAAAGCTAAGTAGCTTTTACTTACGTGCAGCACTTCACAGGAAAGGCCCAGTGCTTCTTGAGAGACTTCAGCCATGAAAATCAAACCCTAATAACGCAACCCTCTGTACAGGGGGCCAGCCTGCTGCTGAGATACTAACAATAGTTATATTAAGATTCAATGATGTCTGGTAACTTCCTGTCTAAATGTTTTGACAGTTTCCTTTCTTGCAGTTCCAGACAGAGCTCCGGAAGATCTTAGTGTCTCTCATAGAAGTTGCACAGAAATTGCTAGCACTGAACCCAGATGCAGTTGAACTATTTAAGAAGGCAAATGGTATGAGCACATCTTTATAGTTACTAGTTCAATCCTGGGAACTTGTTTGCTTCCATAGCAGAAGAGAGGGCTCGCAGAGTGAAGTCCAGATCTTGATGTAATGCCAAAGCAACTACAAACTTTGTGGCAAAGATTTCGCTTTATGGATGTAAATTGTATAAAACTTGTGAATTTATCAAAGTCCCTGTGGGATGGATGAGAAGTTCCATTTAAAAATAAAACCATTAGTAGTGGAAAAATTGGAAAACTTTTGAGTTGTGCTTTAGGAATGGTAAAGAATAGTTGAACGTGCACAAGGAGATAGTAAAGTGAGGAGAAAGTGCAGCTGTTGCCCTTGAGATCTGCTATGACCAGATCTAATTGACTTTCTAGATAAATGATAATTAGATCTTCAGGGAATCTCCTATATATTCACTTATGTGAAAGTACCACGGTCATGTGAAAGTTAGCTGTCTTTTGAGATCTTGAACACATCTGGACAAAGTCTTTGTCCTGGAAGAATCTATCTGAGCCGGGCCAAGCTGAGTACAGCAAATTCAATGATGAGATAGCAAATTCGGGGCAGAAACAAAAGAAGGGATGGAAGAGAAGAATGGGGTTTGAACTTAACACATGCCATTCCATTGAGTGAGGGTTTTATTTTAGCTCAAAGTCAATCTGAACATTGTTTTGTTTGTGTATGTGTAGCCATGCTGGATGAGGATGAGGAAGACAGAGTGGATGAGATAGCTCTGCGACAGCTTACAGAAATGGGGTTTCCAGAAAGCAGAGCTGTCAAAGCCCTTCGATTAAATCAGTAAGTGTACTCAGCACACTGCCTGTAAATTACATGATATGGTTAAAAAAAAACTAAAAAAATTTGCATTTTTTTTCTAAAGTCTCCTTATATGGGTCACCTAAAACTAGGTTGGAAAAAGCATTAACTGAAAGAACAGTGCTGCCTCAGGCAGCACGCAGGTGCGGGTAGCACAGAGAAAGGGGAACAGTGCTGTACCTGCTCTGGAAAGAGCTGGTCTGTGGTTAATGAAGCTGCCAGGCTGCCACTGTTTCCAAGCATTAAACTTACATTTTGGTTTTTTCTGCTTTAGAACTCAGATTTTTTCAGAGAAAAAAGCAAACCTAGCCCATCCACATTGGTCTGTCCGCTGTAGAAAAATACTTGATGCTGATCTTTTAAAAACATGCCAAGAATATTATGAAGTCCAGATAGCAGCTGTAGGAAAATAGGAGGTAGTGTAGTTCTTCTCAGGCCCTAAGAAGAATCAGCTGGACTGCCTCACTCCTGAGAGGGGTTTGTTAGGCCATTCTTGAAAGTAAAGAATCCACAATATATTCCAGTGACTCTTTTCCATTATCTCCCTTGTGGCTCACAGACTTTTGCCCCTGATTTCCTCCATCTTTCATGTTGTAACTGAAAAGCCAAGCAGGCAAAGACTTTCCTTTCTACGAACATGTAATAATTCCCGTGTGTCAAAGGAAATTACATGTTCAGTGGCCCTAGTGTTGTCTTTGCTTCTCCCTCTGTATTTGTTGGAAAGAGATGTGTTGGGGCCCTCTCAAGATCCTTCGCTTGAGCGCTTATGCTGCGCAGCAAGTGACCGTGTTATGATCGTGATGTTCCGTTCCCTTGGGCTGGCCTCTCAGCTTTGAGGGATCACAGATTTCTTCTGAAGTGAGTGGAGGAAGAACAGAGTGGTGCACATCCAAGTGCAATCGCCTGTGTTGAATTTTGCTCTCGCTCAAGGCACGTGGTGCACACATAATGTTTTTCGCTCGCTCTTTCTTGTGTTAATGGCATTCCTTGATCACTGGGTGGATGTCTGAGAGTTCTCCTTAAGAAGCAACAAAGCAGCTTGCATCTGAGATCTGGTTCCATGTAAATTTGGAACATGCTTTGTTTGCAGTTTTGTCGATAGTTGCAAGCAGTCAGTGGTTCTCTGTGGTGAAAGAAAGCAGATGATGTGGAGAATACGGTGACTCCCTCAGAAATGCCTTTTAAAATCTGGGTTGCAGCTGTCCAAGTTGGACTTCATTCCTCTTCCTGGCTTCAGAGAAGATTGCCGTGCCCTGAATGCACAGAGAATGGAGGTGCTCTGAGATTTGCTCAAACTTTATGGCTTTTCAGATACTAATTAACCTACAAGTCAATATACCACACAGAACTAAATGTAAAGGCAGGTGCACAGTGCTGCCCCACAGACACCTGGAGTGTTTCTCATCCCTGTGTTTTAATTTGCTTTTCAGTATGTCGGTGACACAGGCCATGGAGTGGTTGATAGAACACGCAGATGACCCTGCAGTGGATGCTCCACTCCCTGGTCAGACTCCATCAGAAGCCACAGCTGAAGCTGGTGCATCCTCCGCCGAAGCAACTGCGGGTCCTAGTTCAGAAGCAGGTGGGGAAGAGGCCAAGGATGAGCTGACGGAAATATTCAAGAAGATCCGGAGGAAAAGAGAGTTCCGTCCAGACCCACGAGTACGTGCTGTTTATCTCCCTGTGTAACTGTTAGGATTGGAAGGGACTGCGTGGGCACCACGGAATCCAAATAAATGTTTAGTTAATAAATGAAGTGGGACATCTGGTTAGATGTACATTATGCTGGCATGGCAGGATTGTAGTGGAAGTCTTTAGGGACTGTTTAAATTCAGGTTGCTGGAAGGGATATTATCTAATTAATGCATAGCTGTCTCAGATGTATCTAAATTTCTGTTACTTCTGCACCTGAAAATTAGCTGATGGGACTGGAATGAACTGCCAGACTTCTGGTATTGCTTTTTAAGACTGCTATCTAGGAAGGGAAGGTGGTAGGAAAGGGGTAGGTCCTTCTGCTGTAGAAAAGGCCAGAAGAGAATTATTGTATTTGGGGGGCAAGGAAGAGTATCACCAGCAGATTTAAGTCTTGCAGCAACTTGCAGAAGTTAGCTGTTTTGTCACAACACGGTATTAGCTGCAGTGGAAATGTGGTGTTATCACACTGTAAACTCACCAGGAGGTGCTCTTTAGAACCTAACACTCTGTTTTTACAACTAGCTCTTCCTTGAGATTTCGGTTAAAGGCTACAAAGGTATTTGACCTGGCTACAGTTTCTGAATGATTAAACATTCTCATAACAATATCTAGGTATGCTTGTCTAAATACATAACACTCACTAGCAACATAATAAATCCGGGAAGTGAAATTAAATTGAGTGAATAGAACTACAAGTGCACGTGAGGCTTGATCCGTCAGCGAGATGTGAACAAAAGCTTCCTGACATGGGAGAAGTTCTAAAATAAGGTGTTTCTGTCCTGCCCTTCTCCGTTTTACCCCAGGTATGCTTGCTCTTTGCCTTGCACTCAGCTTTCAGCGTTGAGGATAGGAACCACCTTCGCTCTTAAGATTTATTCTTTTTCCATAACAAAGACACTTTTGATACAGGGTATTTGGAAACTTTGTAGATAAGATTACTTAGTGGTCTAGAAATGGAAACTGTTTTTTTTTACCCCACAAAAAGCTCCTGCACGGAAGGTGAAAGGATACGATTGTTCTCATTTCTGTTTTAAATGTTACATTTATTAAGCTGTGCAAATCTGATATAGGCTGTCATTGCCCTGATGGAGATGGGATTTGATGAAAAAGAAGTGGTAGATGCACTCAGAGTAAACAACAACCAGCAAAATGCAGCCGTGAGTACAATGTCATTTCTGTTCCTTATTGCTGTAATAGTCTGTTCAGCTGATTCTTTTCATTGTTAAATTGGTTGATCTGTCATAAGGCCCAACTGTTACTGGAGATCAAATGAGCACTATATATTCTGTGCCTCTTTAAAACCTTTGTGTTTTAGTTGTGTATCTAATTTTAGACTTCTTAGAGGAACTCGGCATGGGTGAGGTTGAGGCTGATCTGCTTGGGGTAACATATGTGGGTTTTCAAAAAACTTGAGAGAAACTCCCTCACCAGAGTCTGCAGAGGAGATTATGCTGTCATGAGAAAGGAAAAGGTATTCCCAGTAACTGATTAAAGAGCGGGATTAAATGATCAAACAAGAGATTCAAGCCGTGCAGCGTGTGAATTACCATTCTGCAGCAATGCATTCCACAGTTTATGGAATCAAAACATAGGAAGGTTTTCCAAGACTGATTAGTCTCCTGCTAGTGGATGATACCGTAAGGCAAACAATGTGGACACAGCTGACAGCCAAGGAATCTTCTCTTCTTAAGCATCGAGTGCTGGCTGCTGTTAGAGGGGGAATATTGGGCTGGGTGGTACTTCAGGCTGCTGCGTCGTAACTGTGGTGATGGGGTTCCTCTGAGGCAGTGCATCTGTAGGATAACAAACATCTTCCCTGAGCTCTGAAATAAAAGTTGACTTCTGTGGGAGAAACACACAAACGAATAGCAATTTCATGTGAAAAGAAATGTATCGCTCAGTCTTTAACTGTGAGAGGAAAAGTATTTTTAACATGCCACATTGTCAAGACTTTGGTTCCATCAGAATGAAAGTGTCTCAAATCATGAAACCTGTTGTGCCGGGTGATTTCTTTCAGTGTGAATGGCTGCTGGGAGACAGAAAGCCTTCTCCAGAGGACTTAGATAAAGGCATTGACACCAACAGCCCTCTCTTCCAAGCCATCTTAGAAAACCCAGTGGTACAGTTAGGGCTAACCAACCCTAAAACTCTACTAGGTAAGTCCTGCTTGTGTTCCTGAGATACATAGATATATAGAGAGACATAGATATATGTAAATATACACTGTCTCTGTAGTTGCTAGCAAATAAAAATAGGGACTGGATGATGCCAGCACACTTTGTGGGCTAGGTGCAGCTCTGTACCCTTTTCCTCACCTTCGGCAGCTGTATTGTTTGTTTGCTTCGTACTGCAACTCAGCTAAACCCAGAGCAGAACTTGGGGCTGTCCCAGAAATGATACAAATTCCCCAGGCTACCGGATTACACTTGCTGAACTCAGAACTTTAATAGCTGTTGGCTGCAGTGCTTTTGTGGATTTAGGAGACCTTTTGTGTGCTCCCTTTGGCCATGAGGGGAAAAATCAGGAATGTCTGTCTAGAATTCTGATTATTTCCCAGAAAAAACAAGGCTGTCTCCTGCTGTACAGTTTACCGTGTGTTGAGGCCTGATCACTGAGACAGAAGATAACTTGTGGAAGAATATCCAAACAAGAAGTCAGACCTAAGGCCTTGCCTAGCAAAGTTGAGATAATGTATGTGAAAATACACTCCCCCTTGCTTGGATTTCAGCTCCGTGGTAAAGTCTGTGTGCTCGTGGTCAGAAAAGCTGCGAGCACAGCAAGTACCCAGCTGACGAGCCTGACACTGAAACACAAATCTCTGATGAATCGGTCTCTCTGCCGCTGGAGGACGATACAGCAGAATGACATTGGCTCTGTGATGTATATAAAAAGTTTTGCCTTTTAGTCTTTGGCTTCGAAATTTATTTGAAGCAGTGCTTTTAAATAAAGGGAGTACACGCAGCTCTTCCGAGAGCGCTTTTAAAAATACGACTTTAAATGTAATTAGGAGAGTTTGCAAGCCTTTAAATAATTCAAGAGAAGAACCTTCCCACTCTGATTTCTGAACAAATGGTTTCCTCATTTCAATGAGGGTTCCACACTGCAGCTCAGAATATAAATAGAAAATGAAATGCCATTATATGCACTTGTAAAGCTTGGATGAACATCAGAGAATATATTCCTAATGATACATCTGCAAGTTGCTTATGTCACAGATTTTAATAATGAATGCTTGCATTTAATTGGATACTTACAGAGTGTTGTTAAATCTTTAGTTTTAAGCTTTTGAGTCTGTGTAAAAGAATAAAAGTGGTGAAAGGTGAGAGCTGTGCTTTATTCTGGGCTTTTCTGTAGGCATGCTGCCTGACCTTGAGCAGGGTATTAATGATGAGCCTTTCAGAGGTGCTGGGTACTTACAGCTCCCACTAATGTCACTTGGAGCTTTGTACACTAACACTCCTGGGAGAATTAAGACATTGACCTTGGGCTGGTCTGCCAGACTCTTACAACGCTGACATTTTGGTGACTTCTGAATAGGTCAGATGTGCAACTGCTTTTTTTGTCACGTTCCATAATGACTGCTCCAAATGTCCAGTAGTCCAGCTCAGTATCTGTCATAGGGCTTATAAATTATTGTCTGGGTGGTTCTTCTGCCAGATTTGCAGCTTAGCTCTTGCAGTAGCTGTCTGGTTCCTTCAGCATAAGTAGAAGGGTGAAAGCTAGCATATTTTTAAAAAGAAAAACAAAATAACTAAGCTTATTGTAAAGATAGCTGTGGATAGAAACATAACATTGTTCTTAAATATTTGGGTTGCTGTTACCCTTCAGAAATGGAGGTAATTGTCTGCAGGGATAGCTGTTCCCCTTCTGCCTGTGTCCAGGCAGGTGGCACCGGCTGCCCCCCTGACATCCTCAGGGCGGAGGAAGCCCGTGCTGCTCCCCTTCTGGCTCCAGGGGCCCTTCTGAAAATACAGCTCCGAGATTGGGGAGCTCAAGAGGCCACACTTTTGCTGGTTCTGCTGCGAGTTCTGCGTAGCCTCTGCAGGGAAATGGCAGAGGCTTCTTATTTCACTGGCTTGGTTTTCTCTTCAGAGATGTTAGCGTAGCCGTAGGACATCCAGAGTGCAGCACAGCAACGGTGACAGAGGCAAAGGGGTGACAGGGCTTCCTATGAACTGTCCTGGTTAAGTATCAGGGCAGAGAAAGGTACTGGCACAGGTACTAGTCACTAAGGGATGTAGGCTGGGATGTAGGAAATCTCTGAGTTGGGGAGTCTCCCCATAGGAGCGTTGGCAGGAATGACCCCGCTCTGAGATGGGCTTTCATAAACGTGTGAACCACAGAGCGCGTTCCCTGCTACCGCGTGTAGCCGTTTCCTAAGGCTTTAGCTCTTCAAACCCGTGTCCTTGAGGTTTTGTGAGATGGCCTGTAATCCAGGCTGAGTATTTAATCAGCCTTCATCTGCCGTGAATTTAATGCTGAGGAATGGGGAAGGTGTAGCAGGCGGTGACGTCCTGGGCTGTGGGGACTGAGGAGTGCGAATGGGAAATGCAGGACGCCTGTTCCCACCGGGTTCGGGTGATGTTTGCCCGCTGCCTGGGGGTTGTAGCTATTTGTAACCATCCCGTTGCTGAGGCACCCCAAACGTTGAAACCTTTGCTGACGAAAGGACTAATTGAGCGTTGCAATTTCCATTTCTTGGCAGCCTTTGAGGATATGCTTGAAAACCCCTTGAACAGCACTCAGTGGATGAACGATCCAGAAACTGGGCCCGTCATGCTACAGATCTCTCGAATCTTCCAGACGCTGAACCGCACGTAGAGGGGAATGCCAGTCCACTGTGCCACTTCCTACTGCCCCTCGCCTCACCTTCGCTCAACGGGGGGGTGCACGGATTGCTTGGGGAGGGGGGCGGATGGAAGGGGAGGCGGGAGGAGCCCCCCTGGGTCTCTCGCACAAGAGCTTCTGTAGTTACGGCCAACTGAAGTTAATTGCCTTGTGGATTTAGTGTTAGTGGAAGAGGTTTGAAGACTTGTTTATGTTTTCAGCTATTAGGTTTAAAATAAAAATAGGAAAAGGTTTTGTGAAAACAAGAATCTGATGGTTGGAAAGAAAACTGATAATTGCTTGTTAAAAAGGCCTGTGACGGTAGTTTTCTAGCCAGTTTCGCTAGCATCTGGCTAGTGTTTACAAAAGGTCACTGACCACTAGCATAGGATTTTAATCATCTCCATGCAGTATTAATTTATGGCTCTTATCAAATTACAAAATGCTTTTTTAAAATTGATTCTTAAGAAACATTTTTTTTTTTAAAAGTCCGAATATTGGGAGAGCGAGCACATTTCTATCCAAACTTGTTTATCTTACATTAAAATTTAAACAGAATAACGGAGAGATGGAATTCTTTTAATAAATAGCATTACTTTTTCCTATTTATTTTCTGCGTTAGTGTTGTTGCAGTCCCCCAGTGGTTTTAGGAGATTCTCTGTCAGCTAGGGTTAAAGATGCAGTATCTCTTTCATGACAGAACTCGCTACACCAAAACCTGGATTCTCAAGTGGGCTGCGGTTCCTACATCCACACTCTGCCATATCTTAGTGCAAGGAGGGATATATTCACGTAGTGTTTGGGTTTTTTTTTTCCATTTTTATGTGCACGGTTTTGGAAAGGGAGACTTGTGGGCTTTGACTTTTGTTTCGAACTGTTTACAAAAAAGCAGCTAATTTGCATGGGTTTTTCACTGGTGATCTGTAAAGCAGCAGAACCACTTAAGTTTTTATGTTGTTTAACGTATTTAAAAGCACGCTTGAAATTACTCTCTTTGAGATAGAAGTGGTTTTTCTTGACACTTATTTTGCCTTGGAAATACCGAGAATGTCAGGCTGTGTCTTTTCCTATTTTTGTCAGCGGACTGATGTCAGATTTCAGATGGGAGTTGTGAACTTTTAAGAACAGAATTGTGAATATCCAGCTGGTTTTTAGGACTGGGCTCTGCAGGTGTGAATTTTTAAGTCTGAACAAAAGCGGGGGTTTATTTTCAAATTAGTGATTGACATCTGTCACGATCCCTGCCACGTCTTGTGCTTCACAACCCTTTATTCCGGAGAGGCAGGCTAGGCAAGACCCACCTCTCCAGAGTGCAGATGGGGAGACCCTGTCCTTAAACAGCGCGGAGGGGAGATCTGCCAGATGGAGGTCCTGAACACTCCTGCAAGTCACCTTTTTAAGTGGAGGGGGTTTTTTAAACAAAAATGCAACAAGGTGCAACCCGAAACCCTACAACAAGTTTTGGCCTGAACTTGGCATCTAATCTGTGCTGTTATGCAGTCGAGGCACTGAAGTTGCCAATTTCACATAATTAATACGAAGGGTGGGGAAATGAAAACAGCATGAGATTTTATCTTGAGTTACTATCCCAGGATATTTTTTTTTTATTTGTAATTTCATATTAAGCTTTACAGTTCATGACTGCTGAAATATTTACTTCTACGCTTCTAGGGACGATGCTTCTGTTCAAATTGGACGGTAAAACCATTTTTCTGGATTCTTGCTGAGACCGAATCTGACAGCATGACATTAAATTGTAACTTTATCGTAGAAGCTAGGAACCTGATCCTGCAACCCAGTGAGTTCAGCACAACTACTCGCGAGCAGTTGTGACTGTGTAGTGGTATGAAAGGTTTTGATTCTTTTGTCCATTTTTTTTTTCTTACTCTCTGAAGCTTTTTTTGCCTGTAATACTACCAGAAGACACTGGTTTTTGAAGCTCTGAATGTTAGAGGTGCACGTCCTTCTCTGCCAGTCAGGATTCTTGTAAATGTTCCTTTTAATTCGTGGTTTTAAACGACAAAGCTGGGAAAAACTACCCTGTAGTTGGGGGG
>NW_020799122.1:2770599-2777633 GCF_003259725.1 Athene cunicularia | reverse complement strand
GGGGGGGTGTTGGCTTCTGAATGAGTAAGTACAGGTTCAGACTTAATGAGCGGATACTTTGGTAGCAGTCCTGGTCTTCACAGAATGTAAAGGCTGGTTGAAATGCTTCTTTTGATTTCAGTAAGACATGCTCAGACTCTGGAGTGAGTGTAGAGCTTCCAGACAGGCCAGGCCAGGATCATCTATCAGCTTTAGTGTCATCTAAAAGTTTGGCACTGGTTTGCTGGCAGATCCTAGGGGACTGGCCGCATGGCAAGAGCCGGGCACTGGTGCTGCCGTGGGAGGA
Organism: Athene cunicularia; assembly: GCF_003259725.1. Lineage (NCBI taxonomy): Eukaryota > Metazoa > Chordata > Aves > Strigiformes > Strigidae > Athene > Athene cunicularia. The sequence continues at coordinate 2,777,347 of NW_020799122.1, read as the reverse complement.
GCTGCCCCCAGGACTGTCTGTCCCCGTTGCCAGGGCGACGTGGATGATGAAGTTGAACCAGCTCCCCAGCTTTCAGGGGGTTGAAGCTGGGCTCATCCCTGAAACGCAGTGTCTCACCTGCTTTGGAGGAGCTGAGTGGCTCGTTTTGAAGGGTGAAGGTTCTGCTGCTTGTGTATCTCTGCATCAGCCCCACAGCAACAGCATCAGAGTGTGATGCTGCCAGAGCCCGCTGATGAACTGCGTGTTCCTCGGTGTCGGTCTGATCAGGGTGATAAAAATTATCAGAGCTGCCTCCTGTGGTATGCCAGAACAGAATCAGTGCCACCAAACCTTTTATAAAGTGAGGAAAAATCAGTAAAACAAATCATGCCTATGTAATAGAAGAAGGTAAGAATGCCCAGGTTCAACCACATAATGTTGGAGCAGCATTTTGAGACTTTAGGGATAAAGAATACTGTGCCTTTAAAATTCTTGAAGGCTTGAGAATATGTGCTTATTTCTGGGTTTTGTTATTCCAGCACTCAACACTGACACAGCCGAGGTCTTGGAGAGTGTGTTCTCCCTGATCTGCAAACAGTTGTCTTGCTTGGTGTGGCTTTAACATCGTCCTGCTCATCTTTTGAGAAGTTCCCAGTGCCCAGTAGTTGAAAGAGTCCAGAACTTAGGTGTGATGTTTGCAGCAAGGCACAGGAGTTGATTTAAAACAAAGAGAAACTACCCTTGAGGTTAAACAAACACAGGAGGAATTGATCAGGACATGGGTGGAGGTGTTGGGGTATGAATTAGCAGCAGACTGGGGAGCTGTGTGACCCCATCACACCTGGGGGTGTTGCTGTTTGTCACGGAAAATGAGGAGGGAGTGCAGTCCACTGTGCTTGTAAAAGCATTGCTTCACTTGTTTTTTTACAAAACCTCCGAAAAACTGAAGGATCGCTGCTTGTTGAGTCAGAATGTCCAGGCACGAGGAGTGTGTGTGGTAGGAGCTTTGCCTGGTGATAAAACTGTCCAGCTCCAGGGCTGAAGGGTAGAGGAGTGGTGGATCTGGGCTGTAAGCAGTGAGAGGTGCTTAAGCATAAGAATAGATTTTTTTTTAAAAAAAAAAAAAAAAAATGTGAGGAGAAACTACTCACAGGAGTAAGGATTCACAGGGACAGGTCCTGTGCTTGTATCCCTGGTGTTCACGTTCCAACTAGCAGGGACATGTCAGTCTAAGTGTCTCCTACCATGGTCGAGGGGAGTATCTGGAAGCCTGTGAAATCCAGCCGTGGGGAAAGGGGCTGGTAGGCGGCTGATACAATGTCTGTTTTCTTGCAGTTCTTTGCCCCATCAGTTGATAACAGACAATCTTCTGCCTTTTGATATTACACGACTCTCGAAAGCTAGCTATTTATTTAAAGGTATATAACTTATAATTTTGTCATCAAAACACTGATATTTTTAATAGAAATGTACTATATAGAAGTTTGTTCTCAGGGCTTCGTATTTATACTCTCTTTATAGGGGGCTGCGTTTAAAGGGATGTATTTGGAAAAAAAAAAAAAAAAATACCAGTGGCTACTTTACAACTTGGACCTTGATTGTCTTGACCCGTGAGCCTGAGCTAACGTAACTCTCCTAATGAACCTCTAGTGTCTGGTCCAGCCCAGAGAACCTGCCCCTTCTGTCTCTCCCTGTGAGCAGTAACACGAGTCTTCCTCCGACTGCAGCGTCCCCCTGGAAGGGGATGACCCAGCCACTTCCCAGTTCGCTGCTCTTGACACCATTTCAAGGGCGCTTCTGTTCTCCCTGCAGCTGGAAAATGAATGTTCGGGGTTCCTAAAGCAGTCACCAGTGCTCTGCTGGGGAGGTGCAAGGTTCGCTCCCGTGAGAGCTCGGGAACCTCCAGCTAACTGCTGCTTTTTGGCCGCCCGCAGATGTGTCGTGGAACCTTGACCCCCCCCATTTCTTCCCTCATTCTCCTGGAAACTTGTCTTTTGGAGATTGATCTTCACATCCCAGAAACACTTACTGAAATTTTCAGTGAGGACTGTTACAATTAATTTTTTTTAAGGCGTTGTGATTCATGGGCTGAGGATCTTTTCATGTATTTTGAAAGTTGTTTAAATAAGCACCAAGCGAATGTATAGGAACGCTGTCAGCAGATGTTGCCTGTGGAGGAGATGGGGAGGTTACCAGGGATCTCTACTTCAGTGGCAATTTCCCGAAAGTCGTGCACACAGGATAGTGAATGTTTCATCCTAAGTAAATGCCCTGTTTTCTACTTTTAATAAATAACATTTTTATCAACCTAGCAGGGTAGCGGCACTTGCAGCTGGGTATTTCCATCCCATCAGAAGTCACAGAATCATCTAGGTTGGAAAGGACCCTGGGATCATCTAGTCCTTGTGCCTCGAGGCATAAGCAAAGCACTGACTGGATCTTCCTCTCCGGGCTGATTATTTGGGGAAGGATTTGTGTTGGGTGAGCCGGGCCGGGGTGGCTCAGCAGAGGAAGCAGCAAGTGCTGCCTGTCCCGAGTCTGAATGTGTGCTCGTGGTGGTGGTTCTCGCCTGCATCCTGACATCTGGGCGTGACAAAAGGGTTGTGTGGGTTTGTTTGTTTTTTTTTTTTTTTAAGGACCTCTTCCCCTAGATTTGAAGGTCTTCAATGCAGATCCTGTTTGCAGCATGTGAACTTCAATAAATATAAATGCATTAAATTCTTACTGAATTTGGGTATAGTTTTATATCGTGCTCTGGGGAAAGGGAAGAAATCGGATCACGTTTTAAACTAAGCCCCACAAAACAAAGTGTCTTTGTTGCAGCAGGTAACAGAGGCCTGTAGAGATTTTTAATTTGCGTATTTTTATCATGGTTTAATGAACTGTACAAGAATGTGATTTGCTATCCAGCACTTAACCACAAGGCAGCACCAGTACAATTATACTGCAAGGTACTGACTTAACGTTTTTCATTTCACCTGTGTATAAAAAATAATTAGGTACAGCGTTATGGATCATTTTTTCTACGGCACTGACACTGATGTGTGGCATGCACAGCTGTTTCTAAGATGTAACATTACTTTTATGAAGCTTCACTCGGGCGGAGGCCACCGAGCCTGTGGAATTCAGGGTTCATTCTGGACGTGCTCGCGTGGGTCGCTGACCTCTCTCTCCCTGGTGAGAACGCCAGCAGGCTTTGCTGCCGTACAGGAGCCCTCCAGGCAAAAAAAAAGCAAGAAATGCGATTAATTTGTTATCCTTTTCAGCAGTCGCTGCGCTGAGAAATATATTCCTGGAAGTTCTTGAGGCAAAGTCAGGCCTGTTCAGACCAAAACGGTTGCGCACCTTTAGCATGTGGAGAAGTTGTACCCACGAACGAGACAAGAATGAATGCTGAGTCTTTAAACCTGCTCACACGTACACACTGAAGACACTGATGTTGTGTGTTGTAAATTTATAATATATCTTAAAAATAAAGTTTTTTTGATTTATTACAAGGTGTGCTTGAAGCATCATTTTTCAGGAGCAGCAAAGGTTGATGAGGCCACATGGTTCGGTGTTCTATCTGCAGGCTGCTGGAATGCTTTCTCAGAAGGTATTTTGTGAGTGGGTTGAGAAACCTGTAACAAAATTTGTGCAGAAAATCCTGGTTCAGTAGCTGGTTTTGCACCTGGAAGTTTTTTGGGTGGTTTGTTTTTTTTTTTTCCCTCTCCAGGAAAAGTTGTGTTAGCAAGATACATTGCAAGGGCTCTGCGAACCGAGATGGGGTGATCCCCTGGGATGGCCGGATGCCGTTGAAGGGGGATTTGTCTTGATGCTGGTTGATTGATAAATTGGAAGCCTTTTCTTCTGCAACGAGGGAACTCTCCTTAAGGAAAACAGCTCGAGCAAAGAGCCCCTGGCGCTGTGGTGGGAGGCAGCAACTTGCCCGACATGAAACCAAAATGCCCTTCTGGCTCCTGTGGTGTCAGCGCTGCCCCCGGCTCCGGGGCGAGGAGCTGGAAGTGCCTCCTGGCCCACGGCTCTGTGCGTGTCTGTGGTTGCCGTGGAGGCAACTGATGAGCGGTGTGAATGTGTGAGGTGATTTCTCTAACGAAGGCGTGGGGTTATTAGCATTTTCACACAACGTTCAGGGCAAGGAAGAGGCACCTGCCAGCAGCCTGTTTATTCAGCACGTTACAGCAACCGGTGAGGTGTTCTGAGTAATTTTCATCGCATCCTGTGCAAGATGGAGGATTAGTGTGTGAGACATTAAAGGGTTTATTGTTCAGGTTTGGAAATGTGGTGGTGTTCAAAGCAGGGATTCTCTTGGTGCCAGGCTGCCCCTAACTCTAATGCCCAGGTCAGCAGGAGGCTGCAGGACAGTTCAAAGGTGCAGCTCTCCACTAATTTAAAATGAAAACCAAAAAAATAAACCCTTAAAGCAGCTTGTGGTGTATCATTAGATAATGGAACTTCTGAACCCAAACTGGTACAGCAGGTCTGGGCAGAAATCCACACCTTAAAAAATTAAAAAGTGCTGCGATCCGAGTGACAAAACGGGCTGTCATTGTGGCGGTGTCTGTCAGCTCCCGAGCTGAGCAGCACGGAGAGGTGCTGCTGGCGTTTTCTGGTGGTGATAAACAGAGACTCGCTGCTGCTTCAGCCCGAGGTCCACGCTCCGGAGGGTGGGGAAGGTGAGCGCAGGTTGCACGTGGCTGTGAAAAGGCAGCTTGGTGTCGGCGAGGTGAGACATTGCCAACCCCACAAACTGTGGCAAGAGGCGCTCCCCTTCCCTCGGTGGGTGGTTCACTGCAGCCGCGCTTCCACGCGCTCACTCTCCTCCTGTGGATCGGCAGTCGCTAAAAAAAAAAAAAGTCAAATATTGTATTATTCCCCAACTTGTGTGCCTGGAGCTTGGGGTCTGGTGGAAACAGAAGCAGCAGACGCTGCCCCTGGGAGCTCCGAGGCCCTGGCAGCCCGATGCGCTCGCAGCAAGGCTGCGGTTCCCTCTGTGACGAGCCAGTCCTTTGCTTCATACTTGATTGCGTTATTTTATTTTTAAGAGTGATTTGACTATAAGAGAGGAATTGGCCAAAGGAAGCAGCAGCTCTGGAAGCTGCCGGGGCTGCTTTGCTATAGGGGAGGTGGCTTTGGGGCAGATTTAACGGGGCAAATTCTTTTCTCTCTCTGCTTGAAATCCTTCGCTGCAAAGGTGAGACTCACGCTTGTGAGCTGGGATGTCGCTCCAGTGCTTTGCTCCTGGAAAAGGGTTTGGAAGCAGGCAGGGCTGCAGCGTGCGTGTGTGGCCAGTGGGGGTACAAGTGCCCCCGAGCGTGACCTGAGAAGGGGCAGCAGTGCCCGAGCCCCCTGTATCCAGTGTCACCAGGAATCCCATCACCGGGGGAGGGACATCAGTAACTCGAGATGTGCTGGACCAGACCACGCCGGACCAAAATAAACCTGGAGAGGTGACCAGCTTTCTCAAAGCCAAGGGTGTAAATCCAACGGCTGGCCAAGGAGCCCAAATAAAAGGCCCAAGTTCAGACCCTGCGAGTGCCCGGGGCTCCTCAGAGGAGTCGCTGGTGGCGCTGGGCTCCAGCAGCACGGCCGCTGCCCCTGAGCAGGGGGTTAATGCAGCAGCTGTAGGACACAAACCCCCCATCTCGGGGTCCCGCACAGCTCCTGCACCGTGCTGGCACGGCGGAGAGCTGCAGCTCTCAAACCGGTTTCGTTACCGATGCCATCAGCAGTTGCATAACGAGCTCTCCCACTCCGGGAAGCGGCGTGTGTGCGTGCGCAGAGCCGTGAGCGGGTAGAGCTGGTTCCTCGCCAGCGCCCTGCGTGCGCGGCGCAGGCTGCGGCCGCGGCGGCTTCACGCTTCATTCCTGGCGCGGGCTGTCGAAGCGCCTCGGTGCCGTGCAGGTGTGAGCGGCTGCTGGTGCAGCCTGAAAAAAAATTATTCATGGAAGACTTGTGGTGCTTATGCATGATGTGGTTATGTGGCTTGTATGAGCAGTAGCTTGGGCATAAACCACATTTATGTTGCAGTGAACCTCTGTTTGTCCTCTGAGGAAGTGCTGCTCCGCAGGGAATGTGTGCCCGGGAGTCCTGTACCCGCAGCAGCTCCCACACACCTGGAATTTGGTTGAATTGTTGAGCTGCTCCCGGTGCAGGGCAGCCCTCAGAGCAGCGCGGCCCTGGGGCCTCCAGCCACGCAGCTGCCTCGATCCCTTCCCCTTGCGCGAGGGCTGCGGTGGGTTTGGGACACCTCTCTGGATTTTTTTGGCGCATGGGATTAGATTTTTTTGCTCTGTTTCTGTGTGGTCCTGGGCAGCAGCTGGGGCGAGCAAGGCGCTGTGGGCTGCTGGACCCCCACACCCCGTGCACAGCTCCTCTGTGTAGCGTGCAGGAAAAGGAAAATAGTCCAGACCCTTCTCAATCACCCTTAAAAGGACACCAGCTGCCTGTTTCCATGCTGCTGGCTCGGTATTGCAGCAGCCCTCTTCCATCTGTGTTTTCCCCTACACAGGAGCTCGTTGCCAGGCTGCGTGCGATGAATCACGGGGTGCTCTCCGCAGTTACCCCCGTACGCCTGGCTTCCTCCCGGACAGTGCCTTCCTCCCCTGCTCCCACATGTCAATGCTCACCAAGGAAAGAAAAAAAATGAGTAATCCTCCCTGAAACCTGTGCTTTGGCCCCGAGTGATCCTTCCCCATCCCTCCTCTCCCCACTGCTGCCAGCGCAGGCAGGACATGGCAGCAGCCCACTGCTCCTACCCTGTCTCTTA
>NW_020799122.1:2762057-2770549 GCF_003259725.1 Athene cunicularia | reverse complement strand
GGGGTGGGCCGGCACCACACGCAGGGGACCGGGGCCGTACAGCCCCACACGTGTGGGGGCATCCACTCGCCCTCCACCCTGGTGGTCCGAGTCACCGGCACCACGCTCGCCTCGGCGGGGACAGCGGGGACACCCCCGTCACAGCAGGATGGGGCCCTCATGGCAGCATGTCAGCCCCGGGTGCTGCTCGAACCTCCCGGCTCGGCCCCGTCCTGGCGCAGGGCTGCGTGCCCCCCGCGCACAACCACACGCTGCCCCTGCCAACCTCGGGGGGGCCAAGGCCTCGGGAGGGGATGCGGGCGATACCCTGCCTGGGAAGCCCCTGCGTGCCAAGCTCTGCAGCAGCGAGGGACAGGGTGGGCACCCCAGGGCTTTACCATCCCTGCCAGGGAGCGTGGGGACCAGGCTGGGCCCCTGCCTGTCCCCCTGCCTGCTCCCGCCCGCCCGAGGCACCTGCTCAAGGCCAGAGTTTGCTGCCGGTGGCTCGGAGGTGCTGCCATGGTCGGGTTTTCTTCTCTGAGTTTTACAGTTGTCAAGTTCTCGCTGTAAATAGGACCTGGACGAGCAGGATTGAGATGTTTCAATTACTCTGACTAATTTGTACATTAACGTGTTTCTCTGGCTACAGATTTAAGTGCGTTCGAGCGCAGCATGTGCGAACTGGCAGGGACCCAAAGGGGTGAGGGCGGGAGTGTTTGTTTTGGCACCTCTGGAGAGGCAGGGCGAGAGGGGACAGGGCTGCCAGGTGAAGGGCTCCGCCAAGGCACGGAGCCAGCAGCAAGGTGAACCGGGAGCTGCATCCCACCAGAATAGCGGGAGCTAAAAATACAGAATGGGAATGAGTCAAAATGCAGTGGGAAGCCACTGCCCGCCTCTCACCAGACCCCGCTGTGGTGGAATTAGAGGAGCTTTAATTTGGGTTTGAGGCAGTTTCTGCTCTTTAGACGCTCTCTGGGTTGAAGCCTCGCACATCACAGACACCTGGGGTGCGTTGCGGTGCCGTTTCCTCAGCCAAGGGCCGTTTATGTTTTATATTTTTGATGGTTTATATTTAAAATCCAGAAATGACAGGCCTTTCCTCCAAATACCCCCTGTATCTTGAGACCATAAAGCAAACCTGCCGCAGGGAAAGGGAAACACCTGGGTCAGGTACATCCCTCCTGTGTCTGGGCTGGAAGAGGTGATTTTCCAGGACCCAGCAGGCAGCTTTTGCCTTTGTGCATCCCCCAGGGGATCTGGAACAAGGCGGCCCCGGTTTTGTTCCCACGCGATCGCCTCCCTCGGTGCACAAATGTTAAACGTTTCCGTGATACAGCGATGTTGTAACACGTTTTTTGGAGAAGGTTGGCTGGAGTCTGCTCGTAATTCCCAAAGGTAACGCTGAGAAGTGGTTCAGGGTGTTGGTTTTGAGCATAACTCCTGTACTGGGCTTGTGTGGCCAAGGTTTGGTAGCGGCAGGGCTACCGGGGTGGCTTCTGCGAGAAGCTGCTAGAAGTTTCCCCTCTGTCCCACGCAGCCGATGCCGGCTGGCTCCGAGATGGATCCGCCACTGGCCAAGGGCAAGGCCATCAGCGATGGTGGCAGTGCCTCCGGGACAGCGCAGTTAAGAAAAGGGAAAAACAAACTGCACAATAGAAGCTGCAACTGGAGAGAGGAGTGAGAATATGTGAGAGGAACAACTCCACAGCCACCAGGGTTGGTGAAGAAGGAGCGGGAGGAGGTGCTCCAGGCGCCCGAGCAGAGATTCCTCTGCAGCCCGTGATGAAGACCACGGTGAGGCAGATGTACCCTGCAGCCCGTGGGGTTCCACAGGGGAGCAGAGACCCACCTGCATCCCGTGGGGGACCCCACGCTGGAGCATGGGGATGCCCGAGGGAGGCTGTGACCCCCGCTGGAGCAGGCTTGCGGGCAGGAGCTGTGACCCTGTGGGGAGCCACACTGGAGCAGTTCAGGGAGAGCTGCAGCCCGTGGGAAGGCCCCACGCCAGAGCAGTTCATTCAGAACTTTGTCCCGTGGGGGGACCCTGCGCTGGAGCTGGGGAACAGAGTGAGGAGGAAGGAGCAGCAGAGACAGCGGGTGATGAACTGACCGCAACCCCCATCCCCCTGCGCCGCCGGTGAGGGAGAGAAATCAGGAGTAAAGTCAAGCCCAGGAGTAAGGGAAGGGTGAAGGGAAGGTGTTTAAAGATTCAGTTTTACTTCTCATTATCCGACTCTGATTTGATTGGTAACAAATTAAATTAATTTTTCCCCAAGCCAAGTCTGTTTTGCCCGTGACGGTAATTGCTGAGTGATCTCTCCCTGTCCCTATCTCAACCCACGAGCCTTCGGTTACATATTCCCTCCCCCATCCAGCTGAGGTGGGGAGCGACAGAGCAGCTTTGGGGGGACCCCGGCTCCCACCACAACCCCACCTTGGCTCATGGAGAGAGAGGAGGGTTTTGTGCCATTTTGCTGGCAGTCAGGTTATCGGGGCGCCGGGGCTTTGTGCTGCTCCAGCCACAAACCCAACAGCATTTATTGGGATGAAGATGCTGAGTATGTTCCACCTTGCTCTCGGCTACTGCAACTCGCAGAGCGCAGCCAGGAGCAGGGGGCAGATGTTGCATTTTGGAATTCAGATTCTTTTTCATCTTCTTCTGCCTTTCTATTATTCACTGTTTTCCAATAAATAGTGGTGAAAAAGCTGGAGAGAAGACAATTCTCTTTGCATAGTTTTACGTTTATGGTAAATATAGTTTTACTTTCCAAAGTGTCCTTAGGAAAAAAAGAGCGTTTTAAAAAGAAATCATCTGGGTAAAGGAAATCAACAGTTCCCAATGAAGTTGATTTCTGTCTGAACACTACGCAAACATGACTGCTAAAAAGGGTTTAATGAATATAAAGATACAGGGAAATACAGAAATTAATTAGATCGTGGCAACACTCAAAAACCTTTCAGCGCTCGCCCAGCTAGTCCCTGGGGTCTCCCTGGTTGAGGTTGCTCAAGGAAGGATGAGGCATAGGGAAGGCACACTGGGACCAAACCTCTTCTTATGGAAGTCTCTCTGGATAAAAATGGAGGGTCGCAAATGCTATTGACCCGTCATCCTCCTAAATATAGTCCAGTGATTTTCAAAAGAAATAATCTTATAGATAAAAATATCTCGCACGCTAAAACCCCTCCTATAATTAATGCAGGCACTTAAAACCCACCACTGGTGCTTGCAGAGCTGTAATTGCTGCAGCTACACACAAGCCCAGCGAGGGACCATCCCGCTCCTCGCAGCTGGCAAAGGAAGCTCCGGCTTCCAGCGAGCCACCAGCCGGGCAGGGCGAGCTGCCACCCCTCCCTCTGCCAGCTCTTCCCCCTGGCAATAACCGAGTCATTCATTCATGTTTGCACAGCCCTTTGAAGACAAAGTGCTGAATAGAAGTATTATTTTAAATGCGATGGGGATCGTCCTCAGACCCTGTGCCCGAGCCGGGGAGAAGTCCCTCTCTGGCAGGAGCAGAGTGGCCAGTGACCCCTTCCCCGGCTCCTTTGCCCCCGGCAGTGGCACAGTCCTGGGGCTCGGAGGGGCAGGAGCAATCCCGGGGCTCGGAGGGGCAGGAGCAGCCTCAGAGCAGCCCCACGAGCTGCTGGGGAAGCCCAGAGAAGGCCCAGGCAGGCAGGGGTGTGAAGCGGTACTTCCCCTGGCATCCCTTGATACACACCAAGTATTTTAAGCAAGGGGAAAAGAAAGAAATCTGAATAACTTGTTGCACTCATCAGCATAAACAGCCAAATGGCGTGCACGTTGCATTTAAAAATAACATGAATGCCTGAATGAAACAGTCCTCCTATCTGTAGGACTCGATTTGTTTTCTTTATTTGCATGAAAAATATTGCTTGTTGCGTGTGGTTCCCCAGTGCACAAGGCCATGCCACTGCATATTCCTCACGAGTTACAGAACTGGGTATAAGGGATTCCTGACAACGGCGTCGCGCCGCAGGAACGGTTCCCGTGGTGTCGGTAATCGCGCCGAAGTGACTGTTCTATTAGTAAGAATAATATCCTGCTCTCTCCTCCTCAAGGCTGGCTGCATGATGAACTGTCATAGGAAACGATTTCGTACAAGGGAGAAAAAGACGTTTTGAGCTGTCAGAGCCTCAGCTGAACGAGGAGTCTGCCAGTCCCACCCCTCCCTTTCACCCTCACGTTACGGTGCCCGGGCTCCATCCGCTCAGGCGATATTTTAAATGTCTTTTTGAGCACATCTCTTTTTCCTTAGAGACTTTCTACTGAGACACAACTTCTTTTTGAGCTTTGTCGCATGGGCTAGGGTATGCTAAAGCCTGCTGGCACGGAGGAGAGAGAGCTCTCACCACAGCCAGCCTGCAGCGGGGATACCGAGTGCTCAGACTGGGGCAAACGAGGCCCTGCAGAACTTTATAAGCGCAGGGAAGCAGATACAGCAATATTCAAAATTAGCCCAGGGCTGAAAATAGAGCCATAAGGAGAGGGCTGCAGGCAGCCTGGGCTGGCAGCGCGCATGAGCCGCTCCTCGCTGCTCTGCCGGGGCTGCCCTCAGCACTTTTGACCATCACGGAAATTTTGCAAGGATAAGAGGAAACAAAATCCTGTTGGTTCATTTGACTGTCGTCTCCTGCTGCTCCCGCGAGCGCAGGCAGGAGCTGTTGAGCAAGACTGAAGGCAAAGAGCCTTTTCCCAGGTAGAGCCACCCACCTTTACACGCTGCTGAAGAGGAGGGGTGGATCAACAATGCTAATGGGGGGCAGCTCAGCCCAGACCCATTTTAGCCTGGCTCTGAGGAAGGATTTCTGTGCAGAAGGGGCTGTTGGGCGTTGGAATGGGCTGCCCCGGGCAGGGGGGGAGTCCCCGGGATCCCTGGAGGGGTTGAAGAGTCGGGCTGAGCCAGCGCTGAGGGATCTGGGGGAGTTGGGAAGGGTCAGGGTGAGGGTTGTGGTGGGGCTGGAGGAGCTGCAAGGGCTTTTCCAACCACGATGATTCTGTGATTTGGGTTAGAAACCAGCCAAAGGGAAGAGGAAGGCTGGGTGCCCCAGACCAGAATGGTTTCTTCTTGTTTGCTCCGTGGTGGTGCCGCCTGGCACAACCCCACCCGCACAGTGTTGATGCTGCGGGAGCGGGACACGGTCACACGTGTCTGATGGTGGGCAGGGGTTGAGGGAAAGGCTCGCTCTCCTGCCAAAGGCTGTTCTTTTCCTGGGGAGAGGAAGAAAGGAGGTGAAAGACAGGAAATCACCACTCTGGAAAGTGTGGTGAGTCCTGATGGAGGGAAGTAAATGAGGAAGAAATCAGGATACCCAGCATGCCAACATTCCCAAGTCAGAGGCCCCTCACCCTGCTGGTTTTTTTCTGATTTTCCCACTATGAGCATTACGTGACAGGGGGGTAGAGACATTGCACAGAGGTCTCCCTTTCCATGAACTGCTGCAGGGAGACAGTGAAGCATGGGCTTTCATGCTCTCTTTGGCAGAGGCATGTTTTCCTTCATCTAACGGTGCTTTTTGTAACGCTGAGGGACAATCCCGACTCCCCGCTGGCCTTTCCAGCTGGAAGGTGCCACGGACGGGTCAGCTCTCACTTTCTCTGCATACCCAGGAGGTATCTCCACCCCATACGATCCCAGCGCACAGAATGTATATATTTCTACAGGCTACATATTTTCTTACAATATAAAATTAGGTCTGATGTCCTTGGGATGACAAGGGACAGATACTCTTATTCTACGTGAAGTCTCCCATATTGATCAATGAAACATGGTGGGAAAAAACCAAAATCCCCGGCATTCTTCCAGAAAACAAGCATACGGGTTTAGCTTTTTATATGTAAGAGGTGTCGTGTTTGAATATGGTAATTTCTCAAAGGTATTGCCTCCTAGTAATTAATCTCAGAGTCCTGCTGGAAGACAAGTTGCGCAGTGTTTGTCAGTTCATGTGTACACCCACTCCGAGTGGTTAAGGAATCCAGGAGACGAATAGGAAAATTATTTCACGTGTGAAAAGAAATGTATTAACATTTTCCAGAAGAAGAGCCTCGAAGCATGTTTAGCAGTGGAGTACAGGAAAGAAACAAGTGGTACACAAATTAAAGTTGAATTTGCTGCTACTGGATATGGGAGACTCATTTGTTTCCTCATGGAAAAAGCACACATGTTTCGCAATCCACTGACCCTCCCATTTTAAATGCAAGCTTTTTATCTTCAGGACAATTTTGAGGACGCTGGTGTGGGACGGTGCCGAGTTCTTGACAAACCACTTCATCATCCTCTACAAAGTTTCCCAAAACATCCATTTCAGCTTCTACTTAAGGACACGCAAATGCCCTAGGTGGCAGAGTTTCAGGGTGTTACCACAGAGGAAGAAGTTCACATCGGGCTGGATGTGATGCATAAACGCAGCTCTGGAGGACGGTGCTGTGTGAGGGAAAGGAGTAGAACATGAGGCAATTTTAAGGCTGGGATCCTGTGTGCAGCAGAAGCCTGTAAAACGAGAACATTCTCCTGACCACGAGACTTCCCCTAATGCTTTTTCTCCACAATATTCTTTTTTTAGTGAGCCAAAATTTTCTACTTTTTTTTTTTTATTCTGAGAGTTTCAAGGGTCCAGGTAATACTGGCTTGGTTTTGTGGGGTTAGTCTGCCACTCTCTGCAGACATATTACATTCCTAAATGATTCTGATAAGTTTAACAACTGCATCGATTCTTTACCTCCAGCAAAAATGTGTCAGAGGAAGAAGTAGGTCAGTTTTCTCCCGGTTGCACCTTCATCCTCGTATACAGGTCACCTGCTCCAGGAGTCAAAGGGCCATTCTGTTTCTGCAGTCCATTTAATGCCTGATCTGCCACATAAATGAAAACATTCTTCTCGAATTTAAAGGGATTTGGACTGGGCCTTAATGTTTAATCTAAAAACAAGAACAGCTTGTTATAATGATAACGTCACAGAATGACAGCCTGGCAAAACTGTGCTGAAAGCCAAACTCTTCGAACAGAGATTATAAAACAATTAGCAAGTTGTTTGCAAAGGACATCTACTTTAATTGCGTACAGCCTTGCAATATGGAAGAAGGATAGAGGCTGGAATAACCTTTGGACTCCAGATTGTATTTCCTGATGACATGAAGCAGAATGCCCTCTGCTTGCACTTTGAAAAGATATAGGGAAATAAATGTTGAATCTTAAGATAGCCCCAAATTAATCTTTAATGATTTTGAAACATTTATGTTACATGCAGCAAAAAATAATTCATGAGAATCATAACAAAGAAAATTAGGTACAGTAAGGTCAGTCTGCTATCACTGTTGCACAGCTAAATTATCATCACATTTTCAGTAGCTGGATATTAAGATAATTCATCTATCCAGCACAGGCATTAAAGGCTCGAAGCTCCCTTCACTTAATCATGTAGCTTCACTTTTCAGACGAGCCCCAAAACTCACTCGTCAAGCGAGTGAATCTGCAGGATGTGGTTCTGGTCACAAAGCACGGGGCGGGATGAGCCCGAGAGGCTCTGCGGGAGGTCGACAGAACACCGGCCTCTGGACAACGGCTGGGGCACAACAGTGTCTGACTGCACCCAGCACAACGGCCGTGAGATGACTGTGACAGTCCAACTGCACCCGGCAAAGAACAGTCAACACGTTACACCCGTCAGACATTCCGGCTGTTATCTATGGGTCGGGACAAAAACCAGCTTAAGAAGTTCTCTCTTCGCTAAGAAACACACCAGATGCATAAGCCAGGCTTCTACGTGAAAACTGACATCCTTTGATTGTGAGAACACATCGAGTCTTGGGGGAAATCACTTCTAAAAACCTGAAGTATGGCTGATTATCAACCAATGTTTTGTCAAGTGTGGCTGGCAGCAGAGATCTCAGCCCTTCATGTGATTAAGCAAATATCTGATTTTACTACAGTGGACTTCATTGGACCTAAAGTTTTCCACAGCTAGTGATTTACAATCAAGAGACAAAGGGTTTTTGGCACTTCTGTGCTTCCCTGCGTTAGAATGGAAGCCCAAGTGAAGCTGACATGGGGTGGTGATGGCGTGAAGAGGCACCCCAGGCTGCCGGGGCCAGGACGGGAACAACGGGCTGGCGGTGGCGTTGCTCAGCCACACACCAGCCCCTGCCACCCCCCATCCCACCCTTCTACCTGTGAGCTGGCTCCAACCTGTGCAAACCCCGCGTGTCCCCGGTTACGAGGCCCGGGTCGGCAACACGGGAAGCGGCTCAAGCCACTCTCGTCGCTCACCCCAGTTTTAACCAGAAAGGCTCCTTCTCCATCACAATTCCCTCACGGGCTGACCCCCGTGATTGGAAACCGCAGCCAGGGCCAGGAAAGCCGCAGCACGGGGTCACCACCCGGGGAGGCGGTGGGCCTCCCGCCCTCACAAGGGGGAAGCCCCCGCGGCCTGAGCAGGCCTGAGGCCTCCGTGCCTCCCGCGGGGCGCCGAGGGTGCGAGGGCTCCCCCGGCGCCCCCTCCG
>NW_020799122.1:2755782-2762007 GCF_003259725.1 Athene cunicularia | reverse complement strand
GGGGGGGAGGATGGCGGGGTGTGTGTGTTGGGGGGGGAGCGCCCCGGCCTTTCTTTATTGCCGCGGTCGGGCAGGTGATGGGGCTGCGCCTTTCTTCTCTGACGAACGGCAGCGCGGAGCCTCGCGGAAGGGTTTTCCGTGAGCAGATCCGTGGCTTTCACAAAAAGGGATGCTCGCCCTGCGGTCGGATGTCTTTTGATTTCCGAGTGGATTTTGAATTGCTAAAGAAGCCCTGCCGAGGAAAACCCTGCAGGCTGCCGGGCCTGTGCTGGGCAGCCCACCGTATTGTGCCCGGTAGAACGCGCTGGCCAACTCCTCTCCTGGGCGGTTTTCAAATTGCCGTGGGAGCCATGGCTTGTGTAAAAGTCCGCTGTCTTTTGTTTTTGTTTCAGATGGTGGATGTTGATGTTTGTGCGAGTGGAGATAGTACCAGAAGAAAAATGGATGCCCTAACAGATAGTGCAGTTGAGATTGTCCCTTTGGAGCTCTATGATTCAGCCAGAGCAAAAATAGCTGCTAATCTACAATGGATCTGTGCTAAAGCCTACGGAATAGGTAAGATCACTCTTTCTCAGGAAGTCATTCTTCATTCTTGCATTCTCTGTCTCCCTTGCCATTCCAGAAGTAATTAAATTTGGCTTAAATCACCTTTGTTTTAAATATCAATAATATGACACCGTTCTCTTGTAATATTATATGTCTTGTGGTACCTTCGACGGGAATAATGCAACTATATGAGATGTCCTGAATCAGCAAACCTAATGGTGAACGCTCCCAGATTGTACTTGTGAAGAATGCATACCTCAAAATGTTTAAATCCTCTTTTTAGCTAAGCAGACTTTCTTCCACAGAACTGTATGTCACTGCTTGCAGGCCCCGAATCCCTCCAGTCTGGGAAGGCTTAGTCTAGTCTTGGCCAACAGATGCTACTCTTAAACCCTTAGTATACTCAGTTAGTTTTTTTTTTTTTTTTTTTTGGTCAGATTGTGAGTTTGGTTTAAAAATGAACTAAAAAGCAACCAATTTATGATCAGCACCGTTCTTTTATATAAAAGAAATGTTGAATGAGCAGACGCAGCTTGTCTGCATTCTGTGACATTAAGCAGCAAGTTGGAGGTGATAGAGGACTTCTTTCCCTGTGTTGTCATAAACTTTTCCAGTCAAACGTGGAAAAATAAAGATTCTTGGAGTATCACTCGAACAGTATTTTCCTGGCATCTACTGAAATTTGCTTTTTTATTTTGAACTAGATCTACCTGTCTAGTCTGAATTACCGTTACTAGGTACATCTTGAATTTCAGTAGCTTCATTATGAAGAAGTATGATGGAATGCTTGTGGGTTTGGTTTATCCAGAACAAAACGTATAACAAAACCATGTACAGAAGCTTGTCTTGGAAAATGAGGTAGCCCTGTTAATCTAAGTCTAATTCGCCAAACTCATAATATGCTTAATGGATTAGCGCTAGCTTACTTGGTGACAAGGCTGAAGAAAAGCAGCCCATTCCTGCAGTTTAATATTAATCCTTGTTGGAATATTTTTCTAGATTATTTTTCATTTTCAATATTTCCAACTGTGTCAGTGTTCTCATCATCTTAACGATTGTGGGGAAAACAGAAAATCATGGGTTTATAATGTTCAATATTAGTGAAGGTATTTCATTGCAAGCAACGAGACAAACCCCATTTATCAGATGATGTTTAAAAAATGTGGGAATTTTGGGAGGGTTAGTAAAGCACGGATAACTTAAAAGCTGAACAGGTATTTCCGTGTATAAATATTTTTCAGTTGCTGGAATTGTTTGTGATGTTTCCTGAAGACTTTTTAGTGATCATAGATAAAATGGATATTCCAGACATGGAGACGCACTATTTATATTATGACTTTGTTTCGAAAGAAAGCTAATCCTAAATTAGAATTGACTGGCATGAATCCTACGCTGCAGAGAAAGCTTTATGGCCTCGTGTTTCTTGGTAGTGTCTTCCAGGGCTCCTGAACTCAGGGTTGTGTCTGTCTGCCTTGGACCAGTTAACTGGTTAATAGCAAGTCTGGTTATGCACTTGACAACTCGGACTTAGGTTGAAAAGGACTTTGGCTTTCCTTTGACTAAAACCTAAAAAGAACCCCACCTTTCATAATGACAGTGATGTGATGCACAGAGAAGGCCGTAGCAGCGTTTGCCAGTTCTTTTGCTGGCGTGTAGGCTTGTTCACATTGCATTTTATTAGAAGTTAAATGCCACAAACGGTAGGAAAAAATATTTTTGCTGGGGTTTTTGATGGTGTGTTGTTGGTTTCCAATGAGTGAGGTTTTGTGCATGTGTGTGTGTGTCTTTGCAGGACCATGGTCCATGGAAACTTAGTTTGATTTTTGAAATGGCTCCTTCAAGGTGTTGTCACGTGCTGACCATTACTTCAGGAATAGCATTGCAAAATGTTTAGAAATGTATAAGCCTCTTGAATTCATAGAGAGATGGCTTTAAAAAAGCTTCCTTTGTGATTATAGTTTTGAATAATATTTGAACTTAATACATTACTTGTCATCTCTCAGGGTTTTCTTTTGTGTTAAGGTATTGGGTGGTGTTCAGTGGGTCTTGGGCAGCTACCAAGCAATTGTGATTTGTTATATAAGATCTCACTAGGTGGATGAAAGTGGGGGGGGGGCTTTTTTGTTATTTTGGACTTAGTTCTGGTCAATTTGGTGGAAAAATGCTTCTATGTTTCTAATATTAACACACTGTCTTTTGTTCTGAAGTAATTTTTATCTGATATGGTTTCTGTAATTGCCATCAAGTGGCTAAGTAGAGAGTGTTTCTCTGAAATGTTAGATTTGGAATTGACACTTATGAATAGACATAATCTTGTGCCTTAGTCTTTCAAATGCTGGTGCATATCTTGTATTTCGTTTTCATGTGAGTAAGGCTGAGCTCATGCTGAAGTGTGGGAATAGTCAAGAACAGGAATTTAATTCTCATGTAGACAGTTACTAAAAGTCATTCATCACTGCAGGTTTTACCTGAAACTGTTTTCTATTTACTGTTAAAGGATATTTGAATTCTCCACATCTAAGCTGGCGTCTAAGTAGGAAGAGTTTTCATCCTTTCTTTATTTTCTCAAGGACAAATTACTGAGAGCATGCATGACCCATAATTTGGAGTTGAAGTCTAGTTTGGGCTTAAGTGTTTCATTTGATGATGCATTCCTCCTTTTTTCCCTTCTGGCAATGAAAAGAATTTTGAAAGCCAAACAACCGAGCACAGCTACCTTGTCTCTTCACACAAATACTGCTCATGAGACAGCCCCTCTTCTTGCATAGGAATTGGGCTGAAGGATTTGATTCTGGAAGCCCGCAGCTCCTCCTCGCTGTCTGTGGTGGCTGCCTGCTTGGCACAGATGGACTCCAGAGAGAGGTCTTACAACTGTTTGTCCAAATTCCGGAAGATGGAGGGGAAGGATGTTTTGAAGGAAAGTGTTTCCCCAATCAGTGTCATCTGTCCCCTCAGATATATCTGAGAGTACTCACATAGGTCGCTCCAAAAGCCTGTGCACAAACATCTGGAAACATTTCCACTTGAAAGATGATAAAGCCCATTTAGCTGGTACAGTAGTTTGAGGGAGTGAAATTTGATTAGAACAGAATTCTCCTTTTTAGCAGCATAGTTTGATTAGAGCTAAAAGTGCGCTTTAAGGAATTCTACTAGCTATGCGAAAATACAATTCATAACATTTAAGCGTCTGAGGAGCAAGGGTGCCACTGAGTTTGTGTAACTGTAGTTCACAGGAGGTGAGCGTAGGAGGTTTAGGGAGGCTTGATAAGCTGTCCGGGGGAGAGATTGCTTTTTCACAGTCGGTGGAATGAACCAGATTGCCAGACAGGGCACAGAGGCGAGCAGAGGGAAGCGGACCTGGTCCTTCAGCGCCGCTGTCCCCTCGGGCTCTGAGCAGCAGCACTCAGAATGAGCACAATTGGTACAACCTGGGAAAATGCACAATGGCGATGAAAAATTTTGATTTCTCAGCAGATTTAGTTAGTGTAGAAATTAACGTTTTCCATCATCACCATTGTAATGTTAAAATTTCAGTGTGGAAGGAGTATATGGAAGTTTCTCAGTGTTGAAGCTTGCTGTGAGCAAATGGGTTGTTTGCAACCCTTTCCATAACAAATGTTGTTGCTTCTTTAAAACAGTTGATAAAATTGGTATTTTTCAAAATGGACTTGATGGGCTTTACTTATTTATTAGGGCTAGGAGCTTTACATAGTTTCCAGACTTAATGCTAACATCAGCCTGAGACCTTTGGCAAGATACAAGCAGGAAAGCCAAGGACTAATGTAATGCGTTGTAGGGGAAATGCAAGTTGTGGCTTTTTTAGGTCTGTGAAGTACTTAATCCTTAACCTCTCAAATAAGGTTTTCCAGTACTGTAATAGCTACCCCCAGTCACCAGTTGGTAGCAGCAGTGTGAGCTGTTTCCTGGCCTAAATCCCTGGATTCTCTGCTTCTGTTCTTCGTCAGCTTTCTTCTCGAGTCCATAGCAAAAATGTTTTTAAGCAAGCTGTTGTGTTTTGCAAATGTTCAATAGTTAACCATTTATTTCTTTAATAATGCCCGTTTCATAAACACTGTTACTTGTGTGAAGTTTACACGGGTGAAGAATTCCATAATTATTATTTTGTCTCTTCTGCTTCACCCAGGTTTGTGGCTTTATGCTTGATTTAAAGATATGATAATGAGAGTGCTGTCGCTCTCACTAGCAGTATAAGAGGTCTTTAGCTTTTTTTTTTTTCTGCCTGTTGTATGTAAATTTTCATTTGTGAAATTATAGATCACTTACGGAGTTTATAATACAGTTGCCTAATGAGAGCCAACAATGAATGTTTTTATTATAATGCAGGTGGGCTAAGCTGCTGAGAACATGTAGCTTCTGCTCATGATCTGCAGCTTAGAGAACATCCATCCGGTACTAAATAATTCTGTGAACAGATACTGATACTAATGAAATCCTGCTCAGAATATGAATAAGCTTCGTTCTGTTTACCATGATGCTTTGGCTCTCTTTCCATGTGAAACCAGTTCTTCATGCTTCTGGAGGTAAAATAAGATGTGGGGTGTATCCACTTCTCCAGTTCAAGGGATAAGTAAATTTGCTCAGGTTGCTGTATTTTTCTTTATCAAATTGTAATCAGGTAGTCATCTCTGAACAGGTGAACCTCTCTGAACAGGTTTTTGTAAGTGAAATGATTAAGAAATGGTCCCTACCCTAAAGCGAGGAGAGTCTGTCAATAATTGTCTCTCTGTTGTTACAAGTGAAGTTATTTTTGTAGTCTTCTAAACAATGTTGTATCCAATGATTTATACTTAGAACTGACTGGTTTTTGAGAGATTAGAACTCATTGATGTGATGGAACAGACCAAAAGAATTGTTTCATGAGAAACTATGATGGTTTATTTTTGAGTCCTTCATCTCTTTTATGAAAGTAGCTGGTAGAGGTATCTCTGCAGTAGGCTCAGTGGGGAAAGAAAACTTAAGAGTTTATGCCCTTGAAACTTTGGAAAGAATTGTTATTACTTCGACTTTGTAAGAGTAGGAAATAGCAAAAAAAAAAAAAAGCATTTTTGTTCTATAATAAGCTGACCGCAGGCAACTAAGTAACATGGTATAAAATTCACATAAAATCCACGTGTAAAAGAGATCCAGTCAACTCTGGTAGTGCAGTATGGTAAACTCTTCGACAGTTCTTGATAGAAATCTTAGGACAAAGTGAACTAACGATGTGTGCCTTCACAGATCTGATTATCAGGTTATGTGTCATTGTTTTTAAGTCACTATAAAAGCAGCGGTAGTTTTTAAGCTTTATGTCTTTTGAACAGTTTATCTAAAACTGGCAGCTATGAAGCTTGTGTTGAAGTGGGTGCTAACTTTTTCCTTGGTTAACAACTCAGAACGTACGTTAGAAAAAACAGAAGGTGTCTGCAAGCTTTTCAATAACGTGTAATTGTAACATTAAAGTGACTTTGGAGTTAAGATAGTATTGGAGACCTTTTTATGAGAAAAAAACGAGGACATGGTTTAATTGGTTTTGGTTTGCTTTGGTATGATTTGTTAAACTGCTCGAGCAGAAATTTTTGTAGCTATAGCTGTAGTTAATTTTTCATGTTGATTTTTTCCGAACTCCAAAGCATAAATGTGTTAAAAAAAAAAAAAAAAAAAAAAAAAAAAAAAAAAAAA
>NW_020799122.1:2726413-2755732 GCF_003259725.1 Athene cunicularia | reverse complement strand
TGAGATTTTTTTTTTTTTTTTTTGGTGGTGGTGTGGTAAGTTTGACATATTTTTAAGGGGGTTTTGGAGAATGAGCAGACCTGGGTACGGTGTTTTCTGTGCCGTTATACTATGGATGAAGATAATTAGCGGAGATCTGAAAGACAGGATGGGACTCTTACGTGGTATCTCACAGTTAGAGCATTTTTTTTGTCTGTGGCTGTCTAGGAAGGCTGTGTTACTCGGAGATAATTGCACTGTGTACAGGACATCTACAGCTATGGTATTTGGGAGTTTCTCAACTCAGGTACATCCTTACAAAGCATCCTTTTTGCTTTGTTTTTCCTGCCATTTATTTCTCATTTATTGGTGCCTGCCATGTGGATGGTATAATTATGTCTGGTATGAAGTAAATTTGAATTAAATAATAAAGTTAATATTATACCTCTTGAGCTTTGATGTGGTTTTTATATCTTAAAATTTCTGTGGGCCTTTAGTCGGGGACAACAAATTAGTTACAAAACTGTACCTTTCTGTCACAGGCAAGTTTAGCTGGCAAAAGTGTTGTATACACAAATGCAGAAAATAAAATTGGGTAAGTGTTTGCAGCGAAATAAATTGCAATTATGGGAGGATTAATGTTAATGGATAACTTCTTATGATAGTATGCAAATTATTAATCCTGGTACTAGAAGTTTTTCCCCCCACCCCTGTATCTTTAATCCTGGTCAATTCAAGTCCATTTGGTCCTTAAGCAATTATATGGAGATCAGAAGCATGAAGTTAGAGGGTTCTTCAATATAGAAGATAAATATTTCAGATCTTTTGACTGAATGTTTGGACTAAAGAATGGTAGCCAAGGTACAAGGTGTTTGTTTTGTTGTTTTTTTTTTTTAATATATTGATTTCTGTGACGGAATCTCATCACTAAGAACTAGATCAATTTATTGCTAGAAAAGGCTTTTAAAAATCATCGAAATGTTGCAAGTTTAAACAAAAATAAATGTTGGGAGGTCTTACTGTCCCTGTCACAGGAAGCTGAGCATCATGTTCCGATAGTCTCTTCTGTGTTAATTAGGGGTGTGAGGACCCCAGCATAATAGATTGTATCCCTCGTGGGTATGTTAGTGCTGAAGCTTTTTGCTTTCTGTACTTACAGTCTATAAAATAATTGCAGCCTGCCCTGTGGAAAAGGGACCTGCAGTAGGTGCAGAGTGAGCTGTGGGCCGCCGGGGTGGCTGGGCAGCTCCTGTGCTGGAGATGTTCAGGGTTCTTTGTCCAGTCGTTACTCACAGCACAGTTTCAGACAGTCCCCTCGGTTGCCCTGTGGAGTCTGGAGCTGGTGGAGGGCAGATGTTCATGCTAAACCCCTCAGCTAAGTACTTCAGATCTCAGACATTTTGAATCCGCCTTTTTGTTGGTTTCAAAAAGACTTTAAAACTTGGAGTGCTGCTAATGCTCTTGCCAGAAATGTGCCACTTCATGGATATTTTATGAGCTAGTATTCTATTATTTCCTTTCACAAATAATTTTAGTAAAAAGCAATGTATCTGATTGTTAAAGGTGCAGCTGCTTTATAATGAAGCTAAAATGTTGAATTATATGAGCTGCTTTACATTTTGATTTTTTGGATCTGTCCTCAGTCTTCAGAAATGGAAGCTCTTGTTCTCTTTCTAGAAGTGGCAATAACCATTAAATGGAATTAGCTTTCAACAGCCTTTGATTTTTAGGTCAGGTTGACTAATGTTAAGAAGATTAAAGATATTTGAATTTATTATCTATTTTCACAACATGGACACCCACGTTAACAAACGCTCCTTACGTAGTGCCAGTGGGGTTTTGTTGTGTCTCTTCCAACCATCCTCAGTATATAGTCTGCATATGACACCATTCGATGTCACATAAAGGAAAAACAGTGATCTTAATTTTTAAAAACTTCAAAAGGCGTTTCATTTTGGAAAACAGGCGTGGTACGGTCTGACTGACTGAGTAGCTGTTAGAACTGTTACGGCAATGCTGCTTTACTACATATTTTTATTTAAGCTGTACTTCTGGCTCATGTAATTGATAACATTCTGTCTCAGTTTCTCTTCTTTATGAACGTTAAGTTCTGCAGTATACAAATACTGTGCGGCGTATTTTGCAGTTCAAAGATATGCTATGGGTAGGACTTCTTTTGAATGGGGAAATTTAATTATTCAGGAAATGAGCTGAATGAAAAGTAAATATGCTGCCAAATTAATAATTCTTTTAACTGTAGGTGTAGACATTTAAAATGAAGTGTTGAAGTGACTTTGGGGGATCTTCAGAGTGACTGGATAGCATAAGATAGAATTTTATGTTTGAAAACTGTAAAATGTCAGGCTTCTATTAAGGAAACACACTTGAGGCTAGAAAGTATTATTCCTGGAGTTGAAGACTCTTGTTATTACTCCTGGGCTATTATAAAGATAATAGCTCCTAGTCTGATTACTGAATATGAGCGGAAGTATTTATTCTGGGCTGTATCTATTTTTATCATGTTTTCTGTCTTTTCAATAATATCAAGAAACTATTGCTTACAACAGCGTTTCCTTCCACTTTCAACTGTTGTAATGGGTTGACGTTTGCCTCGTGTTGTAGCGTTACAGCCTTTAACGCTGGCAGTACTTCAGCTAGCAACGTACGGATTTGAAATGTCTTGGACGTGTTTAGAGTCATCAGAATATTATTTGTTGTTAGTGCCCTTCTTTCCTGCCAACTATGAAGCTGTGCTGATTAGTGGCAAAAGTGGAAGTCTTTATGAGGGTTGGAAACTGTTGGAGAAGTGTGCAAGGATGAAGCTTTCCGTGTTGTTAATTTTAACTTGCATGTAAATTACTGCACTCAGGATCCGGGTTCATAAAGCCATTTATCTGGTTGATAAAATTAAGACAACTTGGGGAAATTGTGCCATTCCAAAAGAAGTTAATTTTAGGCTTGGTTTAAAATTCAAGCTGAATCCAAATCCGAGTGGAGTGGTTTTGCTTCATAGGCTTTAATTTTTATTTAAAGGCTGAAAAGCTGCAGTAGTTTGCTTCAGCGCTCACGGCGTCAAACAAATAAGACAATCAGCTCGCTGGAGGCTCAGTTGTTTTGCAGACTGTAAAATGCTCAAGGTATTAGTTGGATATTTTGGTATTTCTATGAACTTTGGCAGTTTAGACCCAAGAAATAGGTAGCTTAGTTTTCTTTTTCAGTTTAGGAATGTTTGGCTGGCCCCTCTCAGTGACTGAGCATTGCAGTTATTCAGTTGCTGTGCACAGATGTTTTGGGATATTGTTAGGAGCAGCTGGAAATTTTGCTTTGAAGATACATAAATTTTGCCCAACTGATACGCAGATCATTTGAGCCTGTCATCTCAGTAAATGATTTATAATTCCAAATAAAATAAAAATACTGATAATAGGCACTATTCAGTAGAGGTGATAACGTATCATTCTGATTAAGCTGGGTCTTACTCAAGGAAAGAGCTGGACACGCGTAGAGGACAGTGGCACTTTTGTCCGCACTGAAGTGCTCCCTTGAAAGGGGCTCTAGTATCTTGGGAAGGCTAATGGGTAATGTACAGGATTTTTAGTGAAGTATGTATGTGGTGGGAGCCAATTATATATGCTTTAATTAAGCACAAAGACCTATTGAAAACTGTTTGCAGTAGGAAACTTCATTACATTCTGTGTTTTTCTGCTTGACTTTTGGTTCTTTCATGTTCTGTCTTTGAATGAAAGTAAAAATGTTTACTTTTGTTTCTAACTGATGGAACTTGTTGAAACTTTTATTTATCGTTTCAGATAACGTCCCCGAGGAGCTGAAGGACCCATTTTACATAGATCAGTATGAGCAAGAACATATTAAACCACCCGTCATCAAGCTGCTGCTGTCCAGCGAGCTGTACTGCCGCGTCTGCAGCCTCATTCTGAAGGGGGATCAGGTGGCTGCTCTGCAGGGCCACCAGTCAGTGATCCAGGCTCTGTCTCGAAAAGGGATTTACGTCATGGAGAGTGATGATACACCTGTGTCTGAATCTGATCTGGGCTGTGCACCAATCAAAATGGTTAGCTTAATTAAATCCACCTAATGATCTTCTTTTTATTTAACACTATTTAAAATAGTTAATGGAACGAATAGCTCTTAATTTCTAGGTCACTAACTTCAGGAATTTTTAGTTTTAAATACAGTTAGAATATATAATTTTTTTTTTCCTTAAAGGATTTGATTTTTCCGTACCCATTGTTTTCTTCTTTTAGAGTTCTCATATGGCAATGATTGATGCTCTCATGATGGCCTATACCGTAGAAATGATCAGCATTGAAAAGGTGGTTGCTAGCGTCAAGCGTTTCTCTACATTCAGTGCCTCGAAAGAACTGCCCTATGATTTAGAGGATGCAATGGTTTTCTGGATTAACAAGGTAGCATTTACTTTGAGAAAAGCTTGCCTATTTCCTGTGTTTTTTCAGATTTTGAAAAGGTTCTGATCTTTCTTACCTGTGCATTTCTATCATCTTTTCCAATGCAGATGAAGAGAACTACTTTAATTACTGTGTTGTTACTTGTCACCTTAAGTCCAATGATATTTAGGTATAATGCCCTCCTAATACATTAATAGTATTTGATTCCCTTATTACTGCCACATATTTCATCTTCTTGCTTGGCTTCTCAAGGTTTCCATATGCATTGGGAAAGAGAATCAGACTAGCAGGGAAGTGCAATTTCTTTTTTTAAAGGATGTTGTAATAAGGCTGGTAAATCTTTCAAGGCAAATTTTAAAGGTGACAATTAAGAACTAAATTAGGAAAACTGTAGAAATTGGGTCGTTTTCAGGGAAGCTGCTATGAGGGATTGGTTTTATTTTTTTTTCTGTAGGTGAAGTGTTGTTTATGTTCAACAACAGGGTAGACTGAATTCTGACTGGCTTGAATACATATCACGGAAATACTGAAACTTTGCAGAGGTTAGAGGTTAGGTTACTGAAACCCTTTCAAGTGACAAGAGTCACATTCCAACGTTGTTCTGTGAACTCTTTATGTTTGTGGAATGTATTGACCATTAAGTTGAGGGGAGGAAGAATAAAACTTGACTTGTAGAAACATACATTCAGATGTATTTTAATATCTTTTCTATGCTATGCCCTTATAGGTGAACCTTAAAATGAGAGAGATAACAGAGAAAGAGATTAAATTGAAACAGCAACTAATGGAAAGTCCAGGGCACCAAAAGGTAAAACAAATTTGTCTTCAGTTGTGATTTTTTTTTTTTGCGTTGCTGATTAATGGATTTAAATATAACATCTCAATATTTTCTTTGTCAGAGAAATGTGAGGCATCCAGTCCTCAAAACTCTTGAGATTTTGTGCATGCAATTTGTTTTGTGTCTATCAGTGCCCTTCCTTACCTTTTGAGCCCACTGGTATCTTCTTTCTGTTAAGTTTCAGTTGGACTAAAATAACTTGTTTCAACTCAGAATAACTCATATCAACTTCACATGGGTAAATAATGACTCAGCTTTCACAGCACAAAATATATAATATATATTTTGAAAGCTCTTGGGGCATATTCATTTTGCATGGGTTAATTGTCTAATGTATATTCAATGGCTTATCCGAGTTCTATCTAGTAAGTGTACTCTTGGCATTCAAATGTTATATGTGTGTGTTCGTAGTTTTTTCCACCTTTTTCCCTTGAAATTATATCACAATGCATTAACATTGTAAAATATAGTACACTTTCATTACTGGAGAACGTAAAATAGATCTTTCTCCAACATAATGTATATCAGCTATCTGAGCTCCCAATTTATAATCTGATGAAGCCTTAAGAAAACCTGCTAAATTCTTTCCTCAAATTGGCATTCCTATGCAGAGGGGATAAAAGTGTGACATAGAACAAGACACAGTTGTTTAACTTTCACATTAGTGGAAAAGGGGTTTTATGTGTTTTTTATGTAAAGTTATATCCTTCAATGATAAGGGGCTGCAGAGCTATTTAATTTACACGTTTGATGCATGGTCTGAAGGATCCCTTAACTATTTGACTCTCTGTTGACTTTTGGATCTCATTTTAATATTTTTAAATCTAAATTTCTAGGCTACAACCCCTCTAAAATATGAAAGTGTTTATTGCTGAAGTGCATTTAAGTATTGCTGCTTTTAACTTGCATTGCTGATGTTCCTTTCCTATTCCTACGTTCCTTTCCTTGCTTCCTGAGCAGTCTCCTTCCAAATGGTATTGGAAATTAGTACCTGTAAGTGAACTACTTTTACACCAGTTGTCATCCACAAAATCATGGCTTTTTAAACTTCTTCAGAGTGTTTGCTTCCATTACAATGCTTCTTAGGTGGTCTTTGAGGGGAAAAAAAACCAAAACCAACCTGTGTAGGTCATCAGGCTTAGTTTTCATAACATGATTTTTACATACTGTACAGCATATAGCATAATCACTTCACAGCATTTCAAAATTTTCACCACAGTGCAGGAGCGAGGGATATGGAGTAGCAGCAAACCCCTAGAAAATTAAACAGTCGAAACAGTTACATTTACTGGTTTTGTTGTAAGCAGGCAATTGATTGCAGCACTAAGGTGATATAAAAGCTGGTCGGTTTAAATGGTTGCCTAATCTTGGGATCCATCGTTAAGATACTCAGATGTTTGCAGTCGCTCATTAAATAATGCTCTTGCACTGCTCTTGCACAGGTTTGTAAATCTGTCAAACCAGAACACCATTATTCATTGAGATGGGGTTAGAAGATTTGACAAACCAGTTTGGACCCGTTACGACAGCTGCTGGAATTGTATGCTAAATTAATGAGACTGAAGCTGGCATAATGGGACGAAAGAGAGCTTACGTATCAGAACAAAATACTTACTTTCTTTATGGTGAAGTGTGAAAATGGAGTATCAATTCCACTATATATATATATATAAAAAAATAAATAAATTGTGCTTTTAATATACAAGCCTGCTTTCTTTTGGCTGAGTTTCCTGATTTTGTGTCAACTTGCAGAAATTTTTCTCTGTTCCTTTCCTTTCCTTAGCCTTAATACCCTTTCTCCTGCACTTGCTGGATTTGGTGTTTTTCATTTTCTCTCTGAGAAGACGAGAGCTGTTGTTTCAGTTCCAAATTCCAAAGAGCAGTGCACTTGGAGAAGGCGGGCAGTCACTTGTCCCCACACTCTCTCTGCCTTCTCACAGAGAGCTCAGTCCCACTCCTCTGCCTCATAATCCTTTATTTGTTTCAACCAAATGTATGGACCGCAGTAAAAGCTTTAAATACCTGAAATAAAGGAAGCTGGAGTGGGGACCTGCAGCCTAATAAAATCTGTGACAGAGCCCTGTCTTCCAGCCTCAGTCAGTGACCCGTGCCAGTATGTAGGGAAGTATTGACCTAGTGCTTATCACTTAGTTTTAGTGTGCTTACACCTGTATTTGAGGCACACATTTGATAGCCTTTCGAGGAGTAGGTCTGTGTTTTGTTTAGAGACAACTGAGTGAGGACAGAAGAAACTACAGGAATGGTGTTGACTTGCAGGATGTTGTTGAGCAAGTTGGCAGTGAAGGAAGAAGTAAATAGAGCTTATCTCACTGCTAATCCAGTACCACTTAGATTATACTGGTTTACTGACAGATTTTTGCAGTCTCCATAGTGGTTGTCACACTATGTAATTTCTGTATTTCTGTCTGTGAATTATTTTTTTTTTAATATAGAGTTATCTCTATTTCAGTAGCACCCATTTCTGTGCTTTAATGCGTACAAATGTCATTAATTGTACGCATGGGGGGGAACAAAGCACAAAACTTGGCTTAGAATATAAGAAAGAATTCAGAATTTTTCAGTATAAAAGACTGAATGGTTAAGAGAATAATAGTTGAGCAAAAAATAAGGAATTAAGTCCATAAAATTCCTCTTTGATAAATCTGTTTTTTTATCTCCCGATGATAAATTTGGTATTTCCCCAAAGCTAAAATAAACAAGGAATAGGTTTTGGTTTTCAGTATTGTCTGTAGTTGGTTTAAATACCCTTTTAATCCTATTGGAAAGGAAATGTATGTAAAGTAGATATAAACAGGAGGAATTAAAGTCTAAAAAGGAATTTCTGAAGTTTGTCTTTAATATGCTTACTTTGACTAAGTGGATAAATGATGAACCTTTTAAGCTAACCAGTTCACCTTAGTGTGCATACTTATTTTATCAGACTTAATGACCACATTCCCATTGCATAATGGATGTTGCTAATGCATTTGATTTGTTTCTTGTTTCAATAATCACCATGGTATATCTCGCTATTTCTTTTTGTGTAAGCCTGATCTGATGCATGCCATATCGCACTGCATGCTGGAACCAGTGGAATATGCTCGTGTGGTACAGTATGATTCACATTCCATTACATATTTGTGGAGTGCTCCAGGCTGGGGAAAAAAATAATTTGCACCTGGTAAAAGGACAGGAAAAATAACATTAGCATATAGAGATGGCTTTGAGTTACTTGCCTTTGCCAGGGAAACTTTAACATAACATGTTTATATAAAAGAAATAAATGAAACTGCTTCTTATTGCTCTGATTATAAGGGATCCTGGTTCATTTGAATAGATTTTTTTTCTCAGCCTGTGCCATCCTAAACTGACACATAGGAGTGTGTGTTTGTGTGTAGAGAGCTTTCCCAGGTTGTCTTGGAAAGTGTGTGATATCATTGGTAAAATCCAGCTTTCCTCTGATGATTAAGTACATTCTCTGTCTATCTACATGTTAGGCCATCAGATCAGTCAAGATAGTTTGTCAAATGCTAAGTGATATTAATATGCTAAAGTGGAAAAGGAATCTTTTTCCAATACTGAAAGGTATTTCTGCTAGGCTCTGCAGTGTGGTGTTCTTTGGCTTTGCCTCATCGCTTTGCTGCTCAAACTTAGGTACAACCTTCTAGTCTAGCTAGCATGTGGATGCTTACTAAATATCCACACCAAAACTTTTCTTGCAAAAATTGCAAGAAGCAATGCCAAGATTTATTAGATCTATTCTACGGTTGACTGGCTTCAGCTATGCTCCCAGTTACGTGAGGGCTATAGAGGGTGGTTTGCAGAGAGTTTCATATTGATCTGTAGTGAAATCAAGGAGTTTTGCTGTTGATGTAAAAGGCCTACTTGCTCCTCTGGCTGACCGTTGTTTGGAAAAGGCTGTGTTATTTTCTTTTGCATGACGTTAGTATTGCGTACTGGCTTGCCAAACATACGATGTTTTGAATCGTTCTGAGAGAACTTTGCTGTCTGTGGACATGACAGCAAGTCAGTGGATGTAGGTAAAGTATGAGAAATCACTAGCTCATCTGAATTATTTTTTTGCTGTGTTTTTTGGTTTGGTTTTTCCCAAGCTTTTACGTGTTTTCATGTAGTTATCTGTGTCTCTTTCTTTGGATCTGCTGCATTCATGCATCTGTGTGGAAGGACTTTTTGACTTAAATTGCTTGTAATAAGTGAAAATGTGTGAACGAAGCTTGGAATTCAGCAGCGCGGATTGCTTCCAGATACGAGGAGAATGATTGGGAGAGAAGCAGTATATTCTTCAGAATTGGCTTCCTTTGAGAGAAAAGTATAAGCTCGTAAATTGTTTCTGACTTAGAGCAGAATGCTATAAAGGATCCACCGTAAAGAGTTTTCAGTGCTTAACAAAAATTCCTTTTAATTTTTTCTTTTTGTTAGCATTATATGAACATTTGTTTTCTTTTGTTAGGTGCGTTACCGAAGAGACCATCTTTCAAGCAGGCAACTACCTTACTTTCCTTTGCTTGAAGATCTGATGAAGGATGGTAGCGATGGTGCTGCTCTTCTAGCTGTGATACACTATTATTGTCCAGAGCAAATGAAACTAGATGGTATGTAATAAAGGTTTCTAGGGGAAAAAAAAAATTTCTTCAATCTTTTTAAGTTAAACTAGAAATACGTTGTCAAATAAAAATGCAACACATCTAATAGGTAGAGCACTACAGCAAGTTAAGACTCCAGTCACATATGAAATCTGCATCAGGGTATTTAAAATGTAACCTCTCTTTGATTTTGTTTTTTCACTTACTGTATTTAGAAGTCTCTGCTCTGAATATTATGAGCTACAAAATAATCCTTCCTTTTATAGATGTAGATGATAAGGCTTTCTTTGTTCAAATAACTGAGCTTGGTTTCAGTAGACCATAAAGAAGGCATACATGTCCGCTACTGTTAGCTGATAATTCTCATGTTCTTCTCTATGAGTACATAATGTGACATTTTAAAATCTAGATTTTAAAATAGTTTCTCCCAGTCTTCAGCTATTCTTCAGCATATGGAACAAGATATTCTCTTTCCCAGAAAATTTTTTTTTTCTTAATAACTCAGTGCCCTACGAATCAACGTTTTTGTACTGGTTTTAAAATTCTCAGATGTGTTGTACCTTGCAGAGCTCCTGAATAGTTTCAGAAGGAACCAGCACTGTGATTCCTAGAAGTAACTTTTATTGTTTGCAAATCAAGTTGTCTGTCTTTAATTGCTTTTGTGTTTTGTCATTATGTGTTCTTTGTAGCCTGCTTACCTTTTCTGTCGCTGTGATAGACAGAATCCTATACGGATTCTAAAATGAATATGAAACTGATACTGTTTTATCTGTGGTTTTCTTCCTTTTCCTATCCCTCTGGGATTTTAACAGGTAGAGAAATATTAAATATTAAATGATGGTGTGTAAGCAGTCTGTGCAGTTCCTGTGCGTAGTGTTTTTGTTAGTTGTGGATGGGATACATTGGAATAGTCTCGTAACTTACTCATCTCTTTCACCTTTCTAGATATTTGTTTGAAGGAGGTAACATCAATTGCTGACAGCCTCTATAATATTCAACTTCTGAGAGAATTCTCAAATGAATATCTAAACAAATGCTTTTACCTCACATTGGAGGACATGCTATATGCTCCTTTGGTTTTGAAGGTAAGAAACATCATGAAGGATATATTTTAATTAAAATGTGGGTAAATCCTGTGTTTTGTTACTGTGAGGCGTGTTTTTTCTTTTTTTCCTGTTTTAGCCTAATGTCATGGTATTCATAGCGGAACTCTTCTGGTGGTTTGAGAATGTGAAACCAGACTTTGTACAACCAAGAGATATTCAGGAAATAAAAGATGGTGAGTTTTTAACTCATGATAAATGTTAGTGTGTTATTTAAAATACTTGCATCACAACGAAACTGTTGCACAATGGTGTTTACTTTAGAGTCTTCTTTCTACCCAAACTTGCTGAGTGTCTTTCAAAGCAGTGAAGATGGAGTGAAAGTTAGTCCTAGATCTACTTGAGTTCTAATTTTTTGAATGAGACAGGTGATTTTTTTTTTTCCCTAAAACCAGTAATTACTTGTAACTTTCTTTCCACTAAGCTCACCGTAAGATACATATTTTAAATAAAGACTAGTACTTAACATTTCATTTTAGTGTTGTCGTCATTTTAGTGTTGTTTTCAGTGCGATCTGAAAACTTCCTGTTCTGTTTTGTTGTTTTAACGGCAAGTATAAGTTGTGTTAATGTTAGAAATATATGCACAGTTAAAACAGTGTTGCAGCAGAAGAGCAGTCGTCCACCTGTTCCTATTTCCAATGCCACTAAGCGAAGTTTCATGGCCAGCCCCGCTGGTACCAGTCCAGCAGACTTGCAGCCCTCAGCTCAGACAGGCCCTGAAGCTTGCAACAGATACTACCTGCACCCTGAGGAGCCTGACTATCTGTAAGTCTTTTTTTCATGTTGTTTAGACTAATTTTCAATTTATGGTTCCCTTTAGATAACCTAGGAATTTCAGTTCCTAAATGTTCTGAATTTGGTACAAATTGAGTGAATTTGAATTGTGTTGCTGTCAGTCTCTAAATACTCTCCGTTCTCAAGTTCAGAGAAATACATTGCACTGTTATGTTTGATCTTTGTTTGGCAAATGCCCATAAGCCCCACCAGGGAAATGTCACCATTGCATTAGAGAAGAGGTTAGTCTAACTTCTATTTTTGGAAAAAACGTGAAGCATGGAAACTGTTCAAGCAGCTCATTTTTACTAGCTGTGTTCTATAAATGGTGATAACAAAGACAAATTCAAATAAAATCTAATGTACAAGAAGGTTAATGACAAGGTTTTTCAGCTGACCCAAGTTTGATGGCAACCAATAAGTTATTTCAGCCTTTACTTTGTCTCTAACGTACTATTTACGTAAGCTACATTTTAAATCTGTATTTAGAAACTTGAACAGTTTGATTTTAGGTGGTAAGTTTACTATTGTATTGTTACAGGTGAAAACCTTTCCTTCTCTTCAGTTAACTTCTTTAAAATGAATGATACATTATTTTGTTTTAAAGAGTATTGGGGGTAGCTATTACCGGTGTAATGTCACAACTACATAGTTTTTCTCATTATACAGAAAAAGTTCTTGTAGTAATGAAATTTTGCTTTTCTGAATTAGTGGCAAAGGAGGAAGCCCTGCCTTTAGCCCTTCCCATCCACTGCTCCCTCTGAGACAAAAGCAACAGAAATCTTTACAGGGAGAAGACAGCCCTGGTAAGTCCACCTTGAATTTGCATTTCAACAGGCAATGACTGTCAGTGTCAATACAGTAATGAATAAAAATGTAAGTTTATATATGTGAAGGATCTAAAACTGAGTTAAACTGCAGTCACCCAAGTGGCAAACATGTTTTGTTTGAGCAGATCATCTTTGCGTTAAAAGTCTTTAAAGATCCTTTAAGAAAGTTTCTGGATATTGAAATTTTTCTCTCTCTCCAATGAGCTTATTTCTCAGAATCTCAAGTGCAAGAAATGAAAACAAATAGTGTCTGTGAAAAGAAAGGAAAAAGCCACTTGTCAAATGTTTATAAGACTAGGAAAAGTCTTAGGAAGTTGTCATATGGAATGACAAACTCACTCGAGTACTTAGCAACTTTTGCCTAAGCGCTTTTTGTAATTACTGAAAACCTAGGTTTTATACTTACCCAGAGATGCTCAGAATTTATTTTCTTCTATCAGCTCAGGTACCAACCAACCATTCCAACTGCTTAGGCTCTAACAACAGGCAGTGAAGTCTTTTTTTTTTTAAAAAAAAAAAAAGGTTGGGGGGCTGATGAGGAAAGCAAATTGAACAGTTTCATGTTTGGAAATCCAGAAGTCAGATACTTGTACGTGGTCACTTTTCATTGTATTTTTTTCAGGCTTTGGCTGGCTGTCTTTGGCTAATATTTCAGCAGATCTGTTTTCTGCTGCCATCTCTTGGTGAAAGTTTATTATGTTTACTATTAAATAATAAAAGTGCTAGTTTAAAGACCATTTCTAAACCATTAACAATTTAAAAAATATTTCAGGTCAGCGACATCGTTCTAATTCTCTGACCCGTGTTGACGGGCAGCCGCGAGGTTCAGTTCTTGCATGGCCAGAGAGGAAGCCCAGGTAACGGATGCATTTAAGTATTACAGTACTGTTTAATGAAAGGATACTGTGGTGATTTCATTGTAGTGATGTGGGATCACTTCCTTAGAACAGGGAATGAAAGTTGCTTAATTTTATTGTCTTTTTAATGTACGATTTCAGAGAGGACTGATTTTAGGGTTGCAATTGAAAGTACTTTAAGCATGATTTTCAGTGAGCACTGTTGAAAATTGAATTATCTGAAGTTGCTCTTTAGTATTGCTGGTCACTTTTGGTACAGAATACGTTTTTCAAATGAAGCAAAAATTTTAACTGTCTATTATCGTGGTCCTTAGTTCAGCAAATTTGTAACTTTATGTGCTTAAGCATCAGTAGACTGTTCTTATCTTTTCTAGGCCTCTGTCTCAGCCAACACCGTTTGCTCTTCATCATTCTGCCAGTAGTGACGTGGACCCTGGGTCTGGTGATAGCATTAGTCTGGCTAGATCAATCAGCAAAGACAGTCTTGCTTCAAACGTTGTTAATGTAACTCCAAAAAATCAGCCCCACCCTCCATCAATGAAAACTAACGGGAAGAGCTTGCTGAACAACGTTGAAATCGAGGATGAGGATGAAGAGCTAATTGCAATAATCAGATCTGAAGAAAGGCCAACCCGTGGTGATCTTGAATTGCAGAATGCCTCAACCAGGGTGCCCAGCATAGTTGCAACTGCTTGGTCTCCAAAAACAAGCAGCGAGGCTTCCGAAAGCAAACCAGACAGTTTTTACTTAGAGCCTTTAATGCCTGCCGTTCTAAAACCAGCAAAGGAAAAACAGATAATCAATAAAGAGGATGAATGTGGGGAGGGGAAACAAAGGAGTTTTATAACAAAGAGATTAAATGAAGGACACTTGCCTTTGATCCGCAAGAAAACAAATAGCAATCATAATGAGCATGACCTCAATAGGACTT
The DNA here is from genome assembly GCF_003259725.1 of Athene cunicularia. Taxonomy (NCBI): domain Eukaryota; kingdom Metazoa; phylum Chordata; class Aves; order Strigiformes; family Strigidae; genus Athene; species Athene cunicularia. The sequence continues at coordinate 2,741,387 of NW_020799122.1, read as the reverse complement.
TTACTCCAATTTCTAGTTCTGATTTCACTCCAGTTGCAGACTCTAGTACTGCGGATTCAGCGGCACTGGTGGAGGCAGGTTTAGAAGCTTCCAGACCTTTGGCTAGTAGCAGTTTAGATCCTTCCACTCAGGAGCTATCCACTGGAGGATTTTTTCTCCATGCTGCTAAATCTGACGATGACATAGCAAGTAAGGTCAGCGTAAGTTATGTGAAAAGTCTCAATTCGCATACTCCAGATACTACATGGACTATGGTGAGGCAGGACTCTGATTCGGATCTCTTGGACATAGAAGACACTGAACAGGATTTGGTAGTCATAGATGATCATCCTATAGTCACTAAATACATTGGCGAGGAGGAATCTGCAAAATTGCAAGAAGATATGAAGGTAAAAGAACATGAAGATAAGGATGATGCTAGCGGACGTTCCAGCCCCTGTTTGAGTACAATTTCTCAAGTTAGCAGCGTGTCAATGACCAGTGGGAGTGTCCGAATGACCAATTTCGCAGAACGAAAGCTTCAGAGACTTAATAGCTATGAAACAAAGTCCAGCACAAGTAGTTCACAAAAGACCACACCGGATGGATCAGAGAGCTGCCCAGCACCACTGACCACATGGAAACAAAAGCGAGAACAGAGCCCCAACAGACAAAATAAGGATAACGTCAATCTTTTAGCTTCTGAATTGGTGCAGCTTCATATGCAGTTGGAAGAGAAACGAAGGGCGATAGAAGCTCAGAAGAAGAAGATGGAAGCCTTATCAGCAAGGCAGCGACTAAAATTGGGCAAGGCAGCTTTCTTGCATGTTGTTAAAAAAGGGAAATCTCCTGATGCTCCACAACCTCTTAAACCAGAACATTTTGCAAAAGAATATTCTCGGCACAACGGTGAAGACTTAGATGAGGTTTCTTTGGGTTCCAAATCTGAGGAGTTTCTTGTGAAAGAGGAGGAGAGAGAAGAAATGCTTAATGATTCTCAAGAAGTAACAAAAGTAAAAATGCAAGAAAGCCTAGCTTTTGCTGAGCAACATAAACCAAAAGACTCTGCTGCTTTACATGATTTGGAAAAAAGTAAAATTATTTCTGTTGCCCTCCTAGAAGACAATGTTACTGAAGTGGATATAAATGAATGTGATCTTTCTATCGAAAAACTAAATGAAACAATCAGTACTCTTCAGCAGGCTATATTAAAGATTTCTCAGCAACAGGAACTACTTATGAAATCTCCAACAGTGCCATCACCAGGAACCAGAAGTAACTCTCAGGACCAAAAGGTAAAACCGTCAATTCATTTTGTTGAGCCCCTGTCTCCAACTGGAATGAACAGTCTCCGTAAACCACCTCGATTTGGTCAAGGAAGGAGTCCTCGATCAGGGAGACCCTCTGATCTGAAAGTCATTAAAGACAGACAACAAAATTCAGCGCGGGTTAAAACCCCAACGCAAAGTCTAGAAACCTTACCACATTTAAGGCCTTTTCCATCCAATAGTTTGTCAAAGACACCACCAGAAATCGGCTTGGAAGGTAGTCCTGATCATGGAAGTGCTTCTCAAGAAAAGTGCTTCTTTGATACCTATAGACTTCATGATGAGAGCAATCAACGCGCCCTTGTTCTCTCCACCTCCAAAGATGCAAATATTATTTCAGAAATGAGCAAAGAGGTGAACAACAGCTTCAAGGAAACAGGGTTGAATTCTTCTGATGGCTCAGGAAAAGAAAATGTCCCAGTGGATGAGCCACTGAGAAGCAAGGCTAATCTCATTGAAGTAGACTTGTCTGACTTAAAAGCTCCAGATGAAGGAGAACTTGAAAACCAGGATAGCTCTACGGATATCATTAGTGAAGGTGATCAGAAGTCTGGTGTGGGTTTTTTCTTCAAGGTAAATATATTACCTTCCTACATTTGGTTATTGTTACATATTTGCCCAGCATTACGACTGGTTTTGTCCACCTCATTCTTCATGAAGTCTTCTGTACATTTTGGTTGCAATATTAGGATTTTTTTTAAAACTGCATTGGAAAATAATTGCTTGTGGATAAAAAAGTTTTTGATTTAATGTATGAAATCCAGGTTCTTGTTAACTTCACTAGAAAGCAGGGTTAACCCTGCTTTTCTTCTCTTTCCCTTAGGTTTTTTTCTGTCTGAGAAGCAGACAAACATACAAATGTGTTGTAAATACTTAGCACAAAAGAGTCACAGAATGCAAGGGAAGCATTTCCAATCCCAGCATTCTGTGAACCTGTATCAAAGGGAAGGAAAAGTCCTGACAGAACACAGTACGTAGGAAAAGCCTGCTGAACAGGTTTTAAAAATTGTCAGGGAGCTGAAAGTCTGAACTGGGGACTTTTGGGAATTTTCACCCAAATTTCTCTGATTTTGAGCAGCCTAACAGTCAAGGGCTCTAATGGAGAATTAATTGTATGGCTGTATAATCAGATGCTTCAATGCACTGTTGGAAAAAATTACCATTTTTCATGCAGCATTTGCTTTTATCCTGTAATGATAGCATATAGGGCTCACGATGAAAATGTATTACATTTAAATGATTTTTCTCATTTTGCACCTTAACTCCGGCTTGGGGAAGGGGTGGTGGTTAAGCAATTGTTTTTTTAATACAGTGTTATTTGTCATATTGTTGGGTTGAATGTGCTTTAAGTAATGTGTCTACTGATGTTCAAAAGTGCTATCAAAACATTTAGTATCTTAATTTGTGCTTAGAAATGATTACTGTAAATACCTCGAATGTGCTGACATGATGATACTTCTTAAATTTCTCTTTCAAGAAAGTTGAGCCAGGCTGTCTCAGTCTCTGTGAACTTAGCTTCTGGTTTTACATAGTGTGATTACCGCTGACTGCCTCAAAGGTTACTGTTACACTGGGGTTGTTTGTGCTGTCCATCCTATCCCACATGGTAGTTGCACTGTACTTTGCAGTTCTAGAAGGTTTTGTGATGATTAAGCATACTTAGAAACGAGTCAGAGTGAGATGAGACTCTTTTTTTTCCCCTCACAGACTTAAGGGAACACTAAAACTGTCTCTTAAATTTTTTCTTGAGCAAGAGAAAGTTCAATCCAGTTCTGATTTATACTCATCAATTCTAAAAAAGTAGATATCCAAAAGTAATAGCTTACATTTTCCTGAAATCTTCCTGGAGTCCTCGGCTATCTTGGGATGTCCAGCTGAATATATTTTCTTCTACTCTTTAATAAAAACTCTCTATCCCTATGAATTTTGCAGGATGAACAGAAAGCGGAAGACGAGCTCGCCAAAAAACGTGCAGCGTTCCTTTTGAAACAGCAGCGCAAAGCTGAGGAGGCTCGGATTCGGAAACAGCAGTTGGAGGCTGAAGTTGAACAAAAAAGAGATGAAGCACGGTAATAACGTGTGAAAAAGAATAATTTTTTTTAATCTTTAAGATGAGGAAAATCATTGTATGTTGAATGTAATGTTTGCTTTTCAGTCGCAAAGCTGAGGAGGACCGAATACGGAAAGAAGAAGAGAAGGCTCGAAGAGAACTTATCAAGCAAGAATATCTAAGGAAAAAACAGCAGCAAATTTTGGAGGAGCAAGGTCTCGGAAAGCCCAAATCAAAACCCAAAAAGCCCAGGCCAAAGTCAGTCCATCGTGAAGAATCTTACAGCGATTCAGGGACCAAGTGTTCTTCCACACGTAAGAATTATGATTTGCTTGCTCTCACTGAGTCTGCAAATCTACTTTAACAAAATGTGGTTTACGTTTTCTCTTTTATTTTGTAGCTGATAATTTGAGCAGTGCTCAGTCTGGTTCCAGTCTCTCTTTGGCCTCGGCAGCAACAACTGAACCTGAAAGCGTGCACTCTGGCGGCACGCCGTCTCAGAGGTACAGAGATAGGCTTGACTCTGTTTTTTTTTATTTTTTACTCTGTTATGAAATAGTGTTGGGATTCAGTGTGGTTTGCTTCAGCTCACTGGCGTAGAGGCACAATAGTAATTAGTGAATTAATCTTCTGGTTTATGTGGCTGCCAACTCCGGTGTTCTGTACAAACTTGCAATTTTGTTTTGTTTTCTCCTGAAGGAATAATAGAATTCTGCCTTGATAATCTAGCAGGGAGAATCTGTTTTGGGGAAGGAGGAGGGACAGTAGCTTGTTCCATTTGGGGCTAGCAACTGATTAATTTATTTAAGATTGGAGGGGAAAAAAATACAAACATCTTAGCATATAATATTATTTTTTTTTTAAATTCCATCCCTGCCCTGCCCAGGGTTGAGTCAATGGAGTCCTTACCAATACTGAGCAGAAATCCTAGCAGAAACACGGAAAGAGATTGGGAGAATGCTTCAACAGCATCTTCTATTGCTTCAGTGGCAGAATACACAGGTGATTCTTTCGTTTTAGTTATGAACAGCAGGTCATAAAAAGCTGTGGTATGTTTGATGTGACACGTTATTTTTGAGAAGTTGTCAGGTGTATTTTGTTCTGTTTAATATTTCTAAAGTAAGTTATTGTAGAAAAATGTTTGAGGGTTTTTTCTTACTTGGAGTGAAAATGTTAACATTCCTAAACGTAGGGTAAATAATTTTTTCCTTCTTTGTCTTCCTTAGGTCCAAAACTATTTAAGGAACCCAGCAGCAAATCAAACAAACCTATTATTCACAATGCTATATCTCATTGCTGTCTTGCTGGAAAAGTGAATGAACCACATAAGAATTCAATATTAGAGGTAAACGTTAAAATAACAAAATTATGAATGCACTCACAATAAAATGTGTCTGTAATGCTCATTTCATAACCCTACTGATGCAGTGTAGTCAATGCCCTTTCCTAAAATGTACCTGTACTGGGAATCCTTTTATTTCTGTGACCATAGGGACTTGTGGAAAACAAATCCTGTGTCAAGAGTTCATAGTTCCTGATTTAGTATTTTAAAAACCTTTTATTTAGGTACGTGTGAAAGCTTAAAGCTTGGCATAATATGAGAATTTTCCCTGTGAACAATCTTTGTATATGTTTGTTTTTAATGTAGGAACTAGAAAAATGTGATGCCAACCACTACATCATTTTGTTCCGGGATGCTGGCTGCCAGTTTAGAGCACTTTATTGCTACTATCCTGACACTGAAGAGATCTACAAGCTGACTGGAACAGGGCCAAAGAGCATCACCAAGAAAATGATTGACAAACTTTATAAGTACAGTTCGGACAGAAAACAGTTTAATGTGATTCCAGCCAAAACCATGTCTGTCAGCGTGGATGCTCTTACTATCCATAACCATTTGTGGCAAGCCAAGCGACCTGCAGTGCCAAAGAAGACTCAGACTCGTAAATGACACTGAGTTTTGGGGAGAAGATTGCCCAATGGGATTGCATCGGAAGAAGACACGTTTACCATTTTCCTCCAGTTTGGTATGAAATGTGCAGAACCATGAACATTTTTTAAAAAAGCTTCTAAACAGAAACCGTGGATGCAAGTTATTTCGAATGAAGGAACATTGCCAGTTGTTTTTTTATGAATGATAAATCTGCTGTTACGCCCAATGCTAACTACTGTGGCTTTCAACTGATGAGGGACTGTGCATGTAGCAAGATCTTTAACAAGTGGATTTCCTTTTACTTGAAGCTTTTCATCGGTACAAATTGGGAATAATTTAGTTTGTTTCCTCTCTGCCTCATTCCCTCCTTTTTCCTGTCATTCTTAAAGTTGGCAAGCTCTGAACTTCAGTAGAAGGATTGAACAGATCTTGGGTGAAGTGTTTTGGGTTTGGTTTGGTTTGGTTTTTTTAAACAGTCTTTAGGGAAATCTTCCTCTCAGACTTTTTTGAGGAACTGTTTAATACATCAAATTGTACTGTATCTACTGCCAATGTAAGTCCAGCTCTCAGATTTCTGAAAAAAAGCCCCAACTTGTGCTGCTCAGAACAGAGTTTACTTGCAGTATCTGTTTAGGATAAGGATTGCAAAAGCCAGTCTTTTTTTTTAAAAAACAAATTGTTCGCACGTTTAAAGATTTCTGGAATACAATCATGAAGAGGCATACAGGTGCTACTAGCTGGAATATGCCTGACTGAAACTTAAGGCAAGCTGAATGGAGCACAGTTATTACTGATTTCAGTTTCAGGTAGTGTCCTAAAGATTTGTTTGCTTTAATAAAGATGGATACTGGTAGGTATAGAACATTTCCACTCTGAGCACGCTACTCCTGTACGATGGTGCACTTAATGATCACAAATTTTAATGTTTTTATTACATCATGAAAATGTAATTCTACTTTCTTTGTCCTGTCTTTATTCTGAACGAGCAGCATGCTCTAAAATGAGTGTGTTATGTTTTTTATTTTGGGTGATATATTAATATATATTGATCTGTTTTTCTCATTTAAAAGCAATTTTTAAACAGAGACATTTGCATTTGTTTCAAAAGCCCAAATAAGTCGAATGGCTTGGATTTCTTTTCATGTTGAAATATTAAATCTTGAGTTATGACCTTAAAAGTCTTTGTGTTTCAGCAGATTAAATTTTTGTCTGTGGCAACAGGGTATATTTGCAGTTCGGTTCCATTTTTTTAATATTCCCATTTCTCATTTTTTGGCCCTGGCGAGACTTCTGAGTAGGTTTCTGTAGCTGTTACCTAATTTAATCTGCTAACATGCGCCTGCTACGTCCAGTGTGACACTACTACTTGAGGGTCATGTAGGCTTATAACTTTGGTTTGCACATGTTTACTTTTATTTGAAGTGTTACTTGAATATGTATCTCAAGTGCAAAAGGCACTACACCATCCTAGAGATGAACTGAGCTCTAAACTTACAGTACAGTGTAATTATCAAACCTTGAGAATAATGGAAGCTACAAAGAGTTATGTACATAAGGGGAAAATAGGGTACTTAATAAAGTGCTAACTAGATAGAGCAAAGTGAAGGTCTTCCATTGCGGTGTCTCCATTTTTTTTTTTTTTCCCCCCCTCCAGTACTCCTTGACTAGGCTGCTGCAACTTTGTAAATTATGTTAGATAGTTTGCTGCTTGTAAATAATTAAAGGCTTTATGGTTTCTAAAGTGCTAAGTATTAAACACCGTCATGAGTGTAACTTTTGTTACCATGCTTTCCATGCTTGTGCTTTATTTCTCACTGTTTGATATTATATACCATATTTATTTTATGAAACACTGAAATTTAATAAAAATCATTAACTGATTTCCTTTTTTTCATGTGTACTTTTGTTGTCGTGACACTTCATCCCCTCTAAGAACTAATATGCTTTAAAGATGTGCTATTCTATGTTGAGTTGTGCTCTTAGAAAGCTTCACCTGTAAGCAGCTGTAGTAACTTTAACAAGTGCTTAATCCTCCTGACCCTGATTGCGATGTGTAAGAATTTGACCAAAAAGCTTTCAGAAAATTGGAAAGTAATTTAACAGCCTCTTCATGGATTTATTTCGTCGGTCTTCAGACTCTTGAATCTGGCTGGTGGGTTTTCTTTGATCTGTCTATTCAGCTAGTGACAGAATTTTGGAAGCACCAAGAGAATTTCTTTTGTTGGGCTCTTTGGTATTAGTTTGCTTGTGATTTGTAAAGATGAGTTGCCTCTAGATTTTAGAAATAAGTTGGCTGTTTAAGCTTCGTAGTGAATCCATAGTGGTTGCACAGAGGTGAAATTTGCACTCTCAAAGCTATAGACTTTTGTAATGGAGAAATCATTTTCTGTGACTGCAGTAAATTTTTCAAAGATGATAGTCCTTGTTTGTAGAGAATAATAATAAAAAAATAATCGATGGTTCTGGTGATTTGTACATTTCTGTATTTTATTCAGGCTGCGATATTGCTGCCCATAGAAAGGCCTGGAATAAAAGAAGGTGATGGCACCTTCAGTGTCCTCCTGGACTCCTTGGCAAGGAATATGGTGTATTAATCTAGTCTGGAAACAGAGGGAGAGAGAGGCTTGTTTATAAGAACAGAACACAGAATTTGTGGGTGAATGTGCAGAGGAATGTGGGAAGCCTGTAGATGTGTGTAAGCAGATGCAGACAGTGTTTTGTAGAAGGGAGAATAATTAATTTACTTCCATCAGTTTTGTATAATCCAAAATGTCAGCTTAGTCATTCACTGCTTGGTGTCAGCCCAGGGTAAAATGTGGTTGTGGGACCACGACTACGTGTCATTGTTAGCGTCGGGTTTTGTGTTCAGTTTATTGAATTCTGAATGCATCAGATTTCTGTCTGTGGTTTTAGTGACCTCATGCTTAACGCTTCGCATTGCAGTGGCTGAAAATCACGACGCATAGGAATAGTTGGGGGAATCTGGACGCTGATGACTGTCAGGGGGAAGAATGGTGCCAACGTCTTATTTGCTGATGTCACTTCTAAAAAATCACTGCTTACAATAGGAAATCTTGTCCTTTCCCCAGGCACTCGAGCGCTGTGTAAAAAGTTACTGGTTAGCTCAGGAATACGGTGCTGTGCTGTATGTCTGGATGCCTCCTGGAGATAAAAGAAATAATTTGTCAACCTGCGGCTTATGGCCTTGGTGTAGTTTTTGTTTTTTCCCCGGGATTACTTGGAGCCGGGGTGGTTCCCTCGGAGCTGTGTAGAAGCAGAGGTGCCTTTGGCTACAGAAACCTTCCGGCTGCTCACAAAGGTGCTGCTTGTGTTTTGTTTCCTGGGCATGTGGGAGGAGGAGAGATGGGGGAGCTCCCCTGTCAGCTTTTCCAAGGAAAGAAACTGTAATAGCTGTATAAAGACAAGTGATTTTTTTTTTTTTAATTTTCTGAAGATGTGCCTAAGCCAAACAACCCGCGCGCCTTTTGTAGCACTCTCGCTGCGTTCGCTCCGAGCTGGACTTAGTTTCCTATATAGAGTAGCATGAAAGTAGATCTTTCTGACCTCTCTAGATTTACTAATTTCTTACACATAATAAATACAAGAATGTACATCTTTAAAGTGCTTCTAAATGCAATTTCTTTTTCTCAAACTCTCTTACATCAGTCTGTTGTGTATTTACACGTGCTGTTTGCGTTTAGTTAATGTGTCTTTGTCGCATTTTCATCGTGTTCAAGAGTTCAAGCAAGAATAATCTTGAGTTTTGCAAATACTGGTTTATTTTGAAAACCTTAATATAGTTCACAAATGGTTTGGGGCCGTAGTATAAACTGAGAGTAACATGAATGAGTGTTTTCCCCATGAGTCTTCAGAACTGATCACTAGAGGCAGTGTCAGAACACTCCAGACCCCCTCACCTTGGTTTTGGTTTGTTGGGTTTGATTTTTTTTTTTTTTTTAAATGAATACAGCAACAAACAAGATGTGTCATCTTCACTCTGAACTGACTGTCCTTGGAATTTGGTATCTGTTGTATTTTCTGACAGCAGGATCACACCTGGGCTTTTCCTTCAGTCCTACCTTAGTCCAGCCAGTCCTTAAGGTTAGGTATGAAGCTATTATCCATGCTATGCTTATCCAATTAAATACCATTCAGTTAATTAGGGTTTAAAATTGAATTCATTTTAAGCAGTTCAGCGAGATGCAGGTGCCTGTGCTTTGGCGTGGCTGAGGGTGGCAAGGTCCGATTTCTGCAGCAGGTTTTGTGGTTTGGGGATGCCAAAGGAGTAGCTCAACTCAAAGATTTCGGATGGGGCTGTTTTTATCTGTGACACTCCAAGGACACTGCTCCAGAAAGTGACACTCCAAGATTTTTTTAGCGATTGATTTTTTTGTACCAGTTTCTACTGCTATGTTACATAAGCAGAACTGGAGAAATCTGTGAGGTATTTTTTGGGGGGGAAGTGTTTTGTGTGAGCTTTGGCCAAGTGAAAACTTTTATATAATATTCTTCAGGACAGCTTGAAATGGAGCTATTCATGTGGTCGTCTTGAGTATATTCTTTAGGTGTCTAAAATACGTCTTTCAACACATTAAAGCCAAAAAAAAAAAAAAAAGAAAAGAAATTGAATCTTTGTCCTCACATTGATCAGATGTTCTGTTGTTTAATTATATATATGAAGACTTGAGTATTAAAAATGAGAGAAAAAAAGTTTACTTCATCTTACCTCGAATTTTTGGGGGTGTCACATGTGTGTTAGATGTAAAATTTCTATGGATGGTGAGTGGTCTGATGGGTTTAGCTTTAATACTTTGTTACAGCAACCAAGGAACGTTGTTGTGTCACGTCCTGAGAGATTCTCCACAGGTAAGGGTGAGCGGTCACGGTATGAAGCCACATTTAATCCAACTCTGTCTTATGCTTCAGAAACTAAGAGAAGAAAACTCTGATTTTTTTTTTTTTATATAATATTTTTTTTTTTTTACAAAAGGATGTGACGTGCACCGTTACAGTCCTTTATCTCACACAAGTTGTCAGGACAAATATACCAGAATTACAGGAGGAACTTTCACATCCTGAAATATAAGTATTTGGCCCACGTTGCAATTAACTTGAGATCACCACCAGACATGGGTTGCTATTATCACGTAGCAAGTCAAAGGATTGAGGTTATTTTAAAGTTTTGTTTGGATACGTTCTCAATATAAAATTATTATATAAACAACCAATTTCCCTTACGGTTCTGAGCTTTTCCGTTTGCGGGTATATTAAGGTTTATTTTGGTTTTAGGGGCTTTGAAGATCTCAAGATTCCAGTTGTGTGGATGAAAAGGTGTTTTTTTACTCTTCTGTTCCAAGTGGTAAGTTAAACTTTATTTTAAAAATGGAACCATTTTTTTTTTTAATCAAAAATGCCATTCCTACCACTTAAACTCTCTTAAACGGGAATATGTTGTTTGTTTAATCTTGGTTTGGCCTGTTAGGCCAATTGTCAGTAATTTGGAGATTTTTTTTTTTTTTTTTTATGTGTAACGTGCATAAAAGATTTTTAACTACAGCGTTAGCCAGTGTCCAAGTTCTTTCCAGCAGACTATATTAACCCATGGTAATATGAGTGTTTTAAAGACCTTTCTTGCCATTCTGGTTTCGCAGGGCTGCTGAACGCTTCCCTCCTGGAGACTGCTCTGGTTGTAACCTCTCAAAGCCCAGCAGAAGGAATGGGAACAGAAGTTCTTGGGAACACTGCTGACTTCTGGCTGGCCTCAGTGAGCCGCTGCCCCCTCGGGCACATTTCCTTGAGGGTTTAGTGCATTATTTCATATTGTGCTTTTTTCCAAACATGCCCTGTGACAGCAAGGGTAGCTGGGATATTCATGCACCTTCATTCCCCAGTGACATGCTGGTGCACAACGGCTGCTGAGCACAGTCCCGTTTCTGTTGCACAATTACAGGATGGATTTATTTGCTTGTCTGTGCTAAATATAAAATCTACTTTCAAATTACGTCTTGGTACTGAAATACTGTCCCAGTTTTCTGATACATCCCTCTGAAGTTGTTCAGAAATAACATATTTATTATAGCGGGGGAAAAAAAACTGGGAGAAAGCATCTTAAACTGATGTGTGCAGCAGGGATGGTTAAATATTCAATATACAGCATTTGTTAAAATTCAGATGAAGCGCTTGGAACAGTTTGAAGCATACAAAACTCCCAGAATTACCATGGCATTACATGGAAATCTTACCAAAGGAAAAAAACTTACTACTTTTGAATGCATGTTATTCAGGGAATAACTATAAAAAAACCTAAATTTACAGTGCAATTAAAAATTCTTCACAGTTTTGCTTCCCTTTTAGTTTCCCAGCCACATCAATATAATTCTTTTTTTTTTTCTTTTTCTTTCCACTTCCATTGTATGTTTTAGTGCCCTAGATTTTTCTTTTCTAAAAGGAGTTTTCAGTGTTAGACGTTGATTTTTCTCAGTGGGGGCAAAGTTTTTAAATTAATTTTGGTTCGTTCTGCAGTTCCTCTTGCTGTTGCTGCGGAAGGTGAAGCAAGATAAAAAGCAGGTGCAAGCAGGTGAAGAACCTCCTGCTGAGAAGCAGCGAAGTCCTCCTGTCAGGGTGACAAAGCAGCTGGGACACGCGGGATCTGGTGGCGGTGACACAACAGTATGGCAAGAGACAGCCCTGGAAACGGTAACGCGGGGTGCTTGGGGGTCGTTGAGAAGTGAGGGTGTGTTGGGGAGATCTCACAGCCAGGGGTCTGTAAGTGGAAACAAGGGACAACCAAAACCAAGACTACTTAAGCATCGAGGAGTGCTGTGATGCTGCAGGCACGGGGACTAAAAAACCACTCTTAGTTACAGCAATTTAATTATTTATTTTTTTTTAAACCAACTGCAGCAAATGCAGAGATGTTGAAAAAAAAGAAAAAAAAAAAAACAACCCACCTAAAAAAAAAAAACAACCCACCTGGTTTTGTGTTGTAGCTAATGAAGCGCATAACTAGAAATGCTTGTTCAGGACGAGCCGTTCACTATGGCTGCTTGTATGGAGTATTAAATCCTGTGCTGCACTCTTTGGGGTTTCCTATCAGCGAGGGCTGTTGCTGGTGATGTAGAAATTACCTTCTTTTGGTTCTAATCAGTATAATTTACCCGTGCTGGAAAATTGGATGGAATTTGTTCTCCATGTATAAATTTGTCTTGTTTAAAGACAATAGTTAAAAAGTAATTTTAACAGGGACTTGGCTTCTTGCTGTCCTCCTGGACTTGGGTGAGTTCACAGCAAAATGACTTGATGGCTTCCAAATTCCTCACTTGCACATGTATGTTAATCCTAGAATTAACTTCACTACTTAAGATATATTGTTTGTGTATCATTCTGTATGATTTTAAATATAATTTTTACAGTCTTTTCTTAAAATATCTAATAAAACCAATCTCTAATTGCCCACTGTTTGCATTTGATCTCAAAGTTAAGGTCTGTGTGTATGTGTGTAGTGTCTTCTTTCTGGAAATCTTGGATGGACATAAACCACAGGGTCAGTGAAAAACATTGAAGTGTTTGGAGGCAGAAGACCATGTATTGAATCCTGGCTCAATATTAATAAAAAATAAAAGCTCAGTTAGCCACAAAGCTTAATGCATTTGTTGAATCATAAAAAATAAGGATAAATGAATTAAATGAGCGTAACACAAAGGCAAACCTAACATGCCCTTCCTACACAAAGAGGCTTGAAAGCCTGAGGTTAAAAAAAAAAAAAGTTTTCATGTGTCCCAGCTTTGGAAGACTTGTGGCTTTAGAGAGCCAAAGTCCTATCTTGCCCCATGGATTCTGAATTAAAGTTTGCTCCTAGAATGAAATAAGACAGCACGCTCTACTGTTGCTGCATGCAGCTCTTTTATTTTCATTTGTTTTTACAGAAATGTGAAGCATCTTCACAATATTTGTACAAAAAACCCATCTCCGGTTGGCTGGCTGCAGTGCATCCCAGCAGAACGTGTCACAAAATCAGGGCTCGGAGAGGAAAGGTGGGAGGTTTATCTGCTCTTGCTGATAAAAATCCGTCTGCGGGCTGACCGTGAGGGATGACAGGTCTCTCGTTCAGGGGAAATAAAAATGTCATGTTCTCTGTAGACTGAAGTAAAAAGGGGTATAACAGGAAATATACTCTCAACATTGGTTTTACGATTTGATTTTAAAGCATGATGGATGCATACAGTCCATATTTAGTGTGTGAAACCGTTAGCGGACACGTAACATGCGATGGATGTTTGCTGGTAAAACTGAAAACACTGCAGCTGTCCTCAGTCCTGCCTTGCCTCAGGGCCTGTCATGTCTCAGCACTGGAGCACAACTCTTCCCTTCAGAAAAATCCTCCTTTTCCAAGTTTAGTGTCAGCAGGTGGAAGTAACAGCGATCGTTTTCCTCTTCCCCCAGGAAGCACAGGACAGGGGCCGTGCCCCGTTGTGCCCCCATCCAGCCCTTTTAAAAGCAGAAACAACTCTTCTCGATGCATCAACGTTTCCAGGACCATTACAAAAATAAAATACTTCTGGTTTGTTTTTTTTTTTTTACATTAGTATTATAACTGAGTCTAAAGAATTAGAAAAATTAAACGTTTGTTCTTAGACTTGCATTGACCACAGGTAAGTATCTACAGTATTTATTTCAACATCCCATGAGGATGTCTGCTATAAATTTACACCATAGAAAGAAGGTATGCAAAACGCCTAGGGTTTATACACAGAGCTTTCTTTTTTAAATACATACATTTATACATGAAACAAACAGAAGCTTTGTCAAAATGCAGTAAGAGTGAGGGTGGTTGTTTTGATAGTCTCACAAACCACAGACAGTCTGTACTTTTGGTACGCGGGTTTCCTCCTATGGTTAATTATCTCCTCAAATTAAGGGGCAGTAAAGAATTCAGAGGGCCCAGGGAGGGTGGGGAGTGGCTTTAGCTGAGAGCCAGCTGCCAGCACTGTGTCCACTGAGTCCCCTGCCCCAGCAGCCAGTCAAAGGGAAAAAAAAAATAAAATTAAAACCAGTTATGTTCTGGTTAAACACGTGCAGATAATCACATCACCCACACTGCTTGGGTTTTTTGTTGGGTTTGGGTTGTTTTGTTGTTTGTTTGGTTTTTTTTAAACTTATAATACTGTTTTGTTCCATTCTCCCTCGAAAGCAAAGTGAGGATTGGCAAATCATCTGTCTGAACTCTAGACAATTAAATATATTAACACTTGATGAGGCATTTCTGGAGTTATCAGAGCAGCTTGAGGCTTTAAATTAACACAGACCCAACGTCTGCTTTTTGTATTTCAACTGCACTCACTTTTTAGCCTACAACAACTTTTTTTTTTTAATTTTAAATGATATTTGTGGCATGCTGTTGTTACAAATGGAAATAAATAAAACATCTATCTGTCTTAACCAAATAGATACAAAAATTAATAATAATTAAAAAAAAAAAACCAATCTAAAAAAGTATGAGACAGTTCTGCTTGTGCCCACATAAGTGTAGCAGAAGGGTTGGGCTGGTGGGCTCATTGGTTTTATCTGGGGAACTTGGCTGAGCCCGTGCCCTGTCGTTGGCTGACGGTGCCTGGTGCAGGTCACCCAGAGCCTTGTGGCCAGCACATCAGGAAAAAAAAAAAAAGGAAAAAAAAAAAAAAAAAA